>NW_025350072.1:0-5918 GCF_016433145.1 Gracilinanus agilis
AAAAAAAAATTACAATAAAAATATTTTTTTTATTTTTAAAAAAAGTATTCCAAGAAGATCAGTAAGGCCTAAGCAATGGGAGTCAACTGACTTGCCCAGGGTCATATAGCCAGGAAATATCTGAGGTCAGATTGAACCCAGGACATGTCCATTTCCAGCCCTATCCACTGAGCCACCCAGCTGCCCCTTGGATGAGTATAGGGACTATAGCAGTGCAAGTGCTCCTGTGACCAGCAGCATGTAACAGCTATTTTCTGCAGCCACGGCCTCATGGAAACTTCTAGTGGGTACAGTCTCCTTTGCACTATGTGGACCCCACCTCCATCCCCAGCTTCTGTCATTTGCTGGTTCTGCTGGGATAAGGGGCAAGAACAGGAATGAGCTAAAGCCAAGTTGATTATTAGATGTCTCATGAGAGCATTTACATCTCAAAAAGCAGCAATCATTCCGAATCAGGACTTAATTTAGTTTTGTTGATTGTCTAGACTTAAGAAAGGGATGGAGAAAATATTAACAATGCTGATTAAACTTAAAAGTATATTATATGTATACTACCACCTCAAAAGCTGGTTGTTAAACATTTACCAACATAACCCTGTGCAGGATCCCCAGACAAGGTTGAGCTAAATGTCTTCCCCAGTGCCAAGGCCTAGTGGAAGCAGTGTGCCAAGACCAAGCAATGTAGGACAGATAATCTACAGTGGTACAATCTATCTCCAAATTCATAAGAAGGACCAGAGGTGAGAATGAGCCATACCAGTAGGAAGAGATCAGTTATCAGATTATCTAAGATATGGTCTGGGAAAAGGGCCAGAGGAAACAGGCGTGTTCATAAAACAGGAGAGCACAGCCAGCAAACAAGGTAAATGTGATCCCAGGAGCAGGCAGAGATCACAGTCCCAGCGCAAGTGAGGTTCAACAAAATGGCCTGAAACCAGACAAAAACAGGGAATGTCTGAGCCTGAAAACAGAGTTTCTGAGAATTTGTGATATTCAGTGAGATGCATATCCCTAAGGATCTTTTTTTTTTTTTTTAACCCTTACCTACTGTTGTAGAATAAATTCTGTATATTGGTCCCAAGGCAGAAGAGTGGCAAGGGCTTGGCAACAGGAGTTAACCGACTTGTCCAAAGTCACATAGCTAGGAAGTGTCTGAGCTCACATTTGAACCCAGGATCTTCCATCTCTTGGCCTGAGCCACCTAGCTGTCCCCATCCCTGTGGATCTTTAAACAGGAGTGTCTGGGGACTGACTAGCCACTAAATTGATATCCCTGAAGCACAAGTCTGTCACCGCTCCACTCATGAAGCTTCTGTGGCTCCCTATTGCCTCTACCATAAAATACAAACAAACCTTTCTCTTTGGCATTTGGAAGGTCAGTTAGGTGGTGCAGTGAATAGTGCTGGGCCTGGAGTCAGGAAGAGTACTTATCTTCCTGAGTTCAAATCTAGTCTCTGACACTTACTAGCTGTGTGACCACTTAACCCTATTTAACCTCAGTTTCCTCATATGTAAATGAGCTGGAGAAGGAAATGGCAAAGCCTAAATAGGGTCACAAAGAGTAAGGTAGGACTGAAAAATTACTGAACTGAAACCAAATACCAACTATAATTGTTTAAATGAGAAACAAAAGAATGAACAGAACTATGTTACCATTAATACTTTAATTAAAGAGAAAGTTTCTGACATGAATCCTGTTTCTGACTTGAGCTAGGTGACCCTGGCCAAGGTCCTTAAATTCTCTGAACCATAGCTTCCTATTTATTAAATGGAGATAATAGCACCTGTATTACTACCTACTTCACAAGCGTAAGGGAGATAATAGATGTTTTGCAAACCTTAAACTATTATATAAATGTTAGATATTACTATTTCATAGTGGGTACCAGAAACCAGTGCCTAACATCCAGAAGCATCATATCCACTGCTCATTAATTGAACAATAATTAGCAGTTTTATGGCACTTTAAGGTTTGTAAAAATTTTAAAAATATTCTCATTTTATGAATAATATGGAAGTTTTGTATAATATATGTTACAACCCAGATCGAATTGCTTGTCAACTCCAGGAGGGGGAAGGGAAGAAGAGAGGGAGACAACATGGATCATATAACTTTGGAAAACTTGTGTGTAATTTTGTTATTAAAATAAAATAAATATAAAACTAAAAAAATTCTCATTTTAATCATAATAGCTAACATTTATATAGCACTTTCTGTTTACCAAGGACTATTTTATTTACACTTTACAATTTTTTCATTTGCTCTTTACAAAAACCCTGGGAGGCAGCTGTTATTATTATCACCCCCATTCTAGAAATGAGGAAACTGAGGCAGGCAGAAGTTAAGTGTCTTGCTGAGCCTCAAACAACTACAAAAGATCTGAGGATAGGTTTGAACTCATATCTCCCTGACTCTAGATTTAGCCATCTACATAAAAAAGTTCAAGATTTGAAATCAGAATTACAGGCAAACCTCCTAAACAAAAAAAGTTCTGCCACTTATGTTATAAACAAAAAGGCCTAGGGAGATATATATATACAGTGATGTGAATGTATCTATGTATTCTCCCTAGTTGCAAATGATGGAGGAACACCAACCCCGATCACCCTTGATAGTTGTTATAATTTCCCTTTTCTCTAACAGTTGCCCAGGGAGGACCCCAAAAGGTTAGGTGGATGGGTAACCCTTTCGGGTCCAACCTGAGGTTGGATAAATTATTATAGGGCTTTGATTTGCTTTGGATCACGTTTGGTATCTGACTGCATTGACTCACTCTGCTATGGTCGGGATATAAAAACCACTCAGGAAGGTACTTTTTAAACATTATCTATAATCTGTTATCAGGGAAAGGATAAACAGGATAAGGAATGGGGATTAGAGACCCTGTCAATCTAATATCTATAACTAGTTGACAATCAGGACTGGAGGCTATTGATCTAGTCCAGTGGTTCCCAAACTTTTTTGGCCTACCACCCCCTTTCCAGAAAAAATATTACTTAGTGCCCCTGGAAATTAATTTTTTTTAATTTCAATATCAATTAATAGGAAAGATAAATGCACCTGTGGCCATCACTGCCCCCCTGGATGGCTACAGTACCCACCAGGGGGTGGTGGTGCCCACTTTGGGAATCACTGAGCTAGTCGAAGCTGGAGCTTTATTCTCCACTACCCCTCTGGCCCAGCCTGGCCACAGCCAAGCCAGAGAATAGGACTGGTGTTGATGCAACTTAGTTGGTGATCTTATTCTCTCAGTTTTCTCACTACCAGTGTTTGGTGATGCACTAGCTTTCACAGTCTTCAGGAAATATTCAGATTCTTCCTACCCTCTTTTTCATAGACCTCCCAGCCTCCCTTCACCACCAAGAGACCTAGAAACCTAACGAGCTAGAAAGATCCAGAGACCTAAAGACCTAAAGACCTAAAGAGCCCACAGACCCAACACCAAAGGTCAAAGACCAAAGACCCCTTCAAGTGGCTGTCAGGGGAATTTATACTGCCAGGCCAACCAATGTTTGCCCCTGGCTCACAGCATCTGTGAACATTCTATGCCTTCCAACTGCCTCCCCTGTCATTCAAGGTGGCACCCATCATTTCCCAGGATGTGAATATAACACTTATTAGCTGCCTTAGCATGTCATTTAGTCTTTGTCTGCCTCAGTTTCCTCCTCTATAACCTGAGAAAGTTGGCTTAGATGATCTTTAAGGTCCTTTCCAACTTCAAACCTCTTATTGAGGAACATAGCATGGTACCATATCTTTGGAGCTGCAGCACTTACTATGCAACCTTATTCATGGTAGAAATTTAATCAGTCTTTGCTAGATTGGCTTCAGTGCACCCCTGTTTTGATAAGGGCCCAGTCCTAATGTCTGGTATCTTTCTCTCCACTAAAACAAACAGCCTATGTACAGAAGTGTTTAGGTCAGTGATGGCAAACCTTTTAGAGATGGAGTGCTGTGCCGCTCCCCTCACTGAGTGAGGGGCCCGCCCTGCCCCCTCCACTTTACCTCACACAGGGGATGGAGGAAGTGTTCCCATTGGGCTGCTGGGCAGAGGGACTGGGAAAGTGAGAAATATCCTCAACAAGTGTAGAGAGGGGGAGGGGTGTGGCCCGAGCACTCTGCCTCCTGTGAGCCTCCCACCTTACCCCTGTGCACTCCCACTGGGCTGTTGGGCAGAGAGGTGGGGGTGGGGTGAAAAAATGTCATCAGGCACAATGGAGAGGGGGAGGGGAGCACTCTGCCTGAGTCTCTGCCTTCTAGTAATGAATTGTAGAGGGGGGTGGCCAAGTGCCCACAGAAAGCACTCTGCATGCCATCTTTGGCATCTGTGCCATAGGTTCACCATCACTGGTTTAGGTTTTCAAAACAGTTATTCCTGGTGACATGTAAAGCCTAAAAATTCAGTCCAACAAGATGTTAGTAGTACAAAGGAAAGTGCATCAATCAGATCTTGCTCATTATATGAGAAGGAAGGGGCAGTCCAGACTTCATCTCTGCTGACTCCAGGAAATGACACCTATGAATCAACCTATGGCAATGGGGGCATAGTGTTTAACCACAGGGCATTTTTAAAAGATAGTCTTTTTTTAAAAATTAATTTATTTAAAATTTAATTTAAAAAATTTTTCGATGGTTACATCCTTCTGGTTGTCTCCCACCTCTCTTCTCTCCCCACCTCCCAGAACTGACAAGCAATTCCACTGGGTTATACATGTATTATCACTCAAAACCTATTTCCATATTATTCATTTGGCATCAACTCATTTCCCAAAGGTCCAGTGCAAGAATCTATGGGAGGGGATTTCAGAGTTAGCTAGGTAACATGATCAGAATAGTCTTGGAATATTTGGGTTGTTTTTCCTTCCATGTGAATTTCCCCTGGCTCCTGAGGCATTCAGCCTGAAGGATTTAGAGCATATTTTTTTTGTGTAGGGGAAGTGGTCAGGGTATCATTCATCTTACCTCTCAGAGTGCATGAAAGGAAGCAGCTTGAGGACCAAGGCAGAGTAGCAATCTATATTTGTCATTCGGTCATGGCTGACTTTTTATGACCCCTGTGGGGTTTTCTTGGTAAAGATACTGGAATGGTTGACCATTTCCTTTTCCAGTGTGTCTTCATTTTATTCCATCGATCCACCCTTCTATTTCTTAGCCAGGACCAGATTGTTTTGATGATTACTGCTTTATAGTACAAATTAAGATCTAATTCTGCTAAGCCACTGATCCATCACATTTTTTTTTGTTATTTCCCTTGATATTGTTGATGTTTTGTTCTTCCAGATGAAATGTTTTATTACGTTGTCTAGTTCTATAAAATAGATTTTTGGTAGTTTGAGAGGTATGGCACTGAATGAGTAAATTAATTTAGGTAGGATTGTCATTTTTATCATATTAGCTCAGCCTACCCATGAGTAATTAACGTTCTTCCAATTTTTAAGATCTAATTTTATTTGTGTGAAAAGTGTTTAGTTTGGTAATTGTGTGTCCTCATTTTATACTATTAACTTGGTTTAACATACATAATAAATGAAATATATATGTATATATGCATACATACATACATACATACACACACACACACACACACACACACACACACACACACAATTAGGGTAGCTAAGTAAATAGAGTGTTAGACCTGGAGCCAGGCTCATCTTCCTGAGTTCAAATCTGGCCTCAGACACTTACTAGTTGTGTGACCCCAGCCCAAGCCATTTCACTCTGTTTGCCTCAGTTTCCTCATCTGTCAAATGAACTGGATAAGAAAATGACAGTATCTTTGTCTAATATCTTTGCCGAGAAAACCAGTCAAACATGACTGAAAAACAACTAAAAAAATATATATATATATGACTAAATGACTGATACATATACAATCAAGGTATATAAGAGATCAGAAAAAGAAATGTATATGATA
>NW_025350073.1:0-5627 GCF_016433145.1 Gracilinanus agilis
ATATATATGTAAATCTGGAGAAAATTTTAAAAAAGACAAAAGAAGGAGAAAAAAAGATTTTACTCTGCCTTTCTAAACCAAGTTTAGCATGAGGTCTTTAACATAATGGATCCTTAATAAATTAATGTGAACTTCAATTGAATTGTTATTATCTAGCATCGTGATTGTTGTGCCTTTGGTCTTTATCTGTTATCTTCTGAAGCTCTCTGAAGATTTTGACTTGTTTCATAATTTTAATGGAAATCTTTGTGATCTGAGATAAGTGTGGTACAGTAGATAAAGTGTTGTCCTTATTAGCCAGAAGCACCTGACATCAAGCTCTACCTCAAACACTTACTATTTGCACAGCCCTGAATAAGTTATTTAACTTCTCTGGGACTCAGTTTCCTCATTTGTAAAATGAGGGCTTTTGACTTCATGTCCTCTCATCAGTGGCTAACACAGAGTTGAGTATATAATAGAAACTTTTTAAAGTGCTTCTTGATTGACTGATTAGTTGATATTGACAGAACCCCCAAATATATGAACATACTATTGATTCATGAATACTTTTAGTAGAGGTATCAAACAATATCCTAGTTTTATCAAACAAAATACTTTAAAGAAAGAAACTTAGACAAAGAAATTAAATGTAGCTGGCCATTTCATCCTATTTATTTCAGGAGTAAGACTTTAGATCCTGATGAGGCTACAGAAGATCATCTTATATCTCACCGCTTTAAACCACATGAGAAAAATGGTTATTTTATCCAACTTGTAATACTCTGCAAAATACTAAACATAGAAGGATAATGATAGGATAGCAACTTGAGTCAATATAATTTTGAATTACAGAAAATTATATTGATGTTTATTATTGTTACTACCATTACTATTATTATAATTTAGTTTCTTTTGAACTATTTTAGATTCCATTATTAAAAGATTCTATGATTAAAAAGTAATAATTGCTCATGGATCACTGCTTTGCTCAAACTGAACACTAATAGAATTATTTATTAGAGAGAGGATAGCAAAATTGTTCCTCTGGCAATGGATAGTGGTTTTTATACCTACTGTGTTTTCAATAAAAATTGATGGCTGAATCTATGTCTAAATGAAATGAAAACATTCTGTCAATTCAGGTGGAAAGAATTATGGTATCATAAAACACAGCTAGTTTATTGTATTTGTCACTTTTCAACCATTTGCCTTGGCTTCATACAGATGTCAACTCTCAAGCAGATGTTACCTAACAAATGGTATAACAGTCCATTTTCAGGAATTCTTACACACATTGGTACTGGACTGTGGAAGACCAACCTTAATGCCATTTCAGAAACTATGCTACTTGGCTAGTACTTTATTGGAACAAGACAGATGTATAAATGCTATACTTTTATATTGTAGTTGAAAGAGGAAAAAGAACATTCAGTATGGGACTTAATAGCTCTTTTCCCAAGGAGGTGGCAACCATCTAGTTCACTCTGTGGATGTGTTGCTGGGGCAAACATTAATATTTTTACTACAATAAGAATGAATGAAGAGTCAACCTGATTCAGGAAACATTTATGAAATGATTACTTTGCTCAGGGTAGTAGACATTTTACTATAGACAACAAGTTAGTTTAGGCAGATTCTATTTTCAAGGAGTTTATAATCTAATAGGGGTAAGATAAATGCACAAAACATAAAAAAAAGTTAAGAGAAAAGGGAATATGTGTTAAGTACAAAGAAGAAGGCTATGTAGAGTCAGGGGAAATTTGAAGAGTGATTACTTTCAGGTGGGAAGATCAGGGAATGCGTTTTGCAGGAACTAACATCTCAGTTAGGAAGGACTTCATTAAGCACACATAGAGGCAGGGAACATAAATGCATTCGATTTAAGGTTTGAGTGAGGAATGGCATGAGAAGAAGTAGAGAAATAAGAAAAAGTGAGACAAGAATGGGAGACAGATTAACTAGTGTATTTTGATTTCAATATAAAAGTCACAGGAGACTTCTGTAAGATAAGATTCAAAGTTAACTTGGATCCAGGCAGTGGGAACACCTTGAATACAAGGCTTAAATATTTACACTTTCTTCAATAGTGTCATGACTTGATTAGGTTCTTCCAGGAGGAAAATTTAACAAACATCAATGGGAAAAATGCATTCAGAGACAGAGAGAGAGAGAGAGAGAGAGAGAGAGAGAGAGAGAGAGAGAGAGAGAGAGAGAGAGAGACAGAGAGACAGAGAGACAGAGAGAGAGAGAGAGAGACGGAGAGAGAGACGGAGAGAGAGACAGACAGAGAGACAAAGAGATAGAGAAAAAGAAAGACGAGTAAAAATGAAGATCAGAGGGTTTATTAAAATTGACTAGGTTAGAAGTATAGAATATCTGGCCCTACCAGAACCAGATTAAAATGCAATTATTTAACAAACAAGGAAATATTTAACAAAAAAATCCCACAATAGTTGTTAATATGTGGTTTTCTAAGTCAATATCCTACCCTCTTTGAGCCTTGTGTATCTTTTATACACCTCCAGTTTCTATTTGAGTCTGACATCTCTAATCTTGGGGCAGCTAGATGGCATAGTAAATAGAGCATTGGAATCAGAAAGACCAAAGTGCAAAAACAATATCAGATACTTACCAGCTCTGTGATCCTGGGCTAGTCATTTAACCTCTGCTTGCATAAAAATGGAGAAGTACTTGACCAGTCACTACAATACTTTGCCAAGAGTACTCCATGGACAGTTGGATTACAGCATCATGATGAGTAACCACTGGTCTAGGTGATAACAACTAATTTTTATATAATGCTTTAAGTTGTACAAGGCACTTTCTTCAACAATAACCGCGTAAGGAATGATTATTATAATACATGACAAATGATGAATCTGAGGCTCTAAGAATGAATGTGCACTATCCAAGGTCTTGGTACAATATGGATTTAAATAGAGTACCAATATTTTAATAATAAAACTCTATGTGCCTTTTTGACTATTCCATGCTGTTTCAGTAGAGCACAGTGCTATACAATAATAATAATAACAATAATAATAATAATAAATTTTAAGACAATTTTGTTTGAGTTTTGTATGCTATAGAAGATCAAAGGGTTTGCAGACTTAAGTTAAGCCACTGAATTTGGTAACTAGGGCATCACATTTCATTTTCACTAAAATAGTTTAGTACAGTGGAAGGCACTGAAGCCAAATAGCAGGGGACTGAAAAACAAATGGATGGAGAGAGGACAGAGGCAGCAAGTGAACACAACTCTCTTGAGAAATTTAATATTGAAAGGGTAGAGGACGAGGAGTAATATCATGAGGGAAATATAAATTGAAAAATATATTTTCTTTAGGATTAGGGCCAGTTCCTCATATTTGTAATTACATATGCAGGAGTCAGGGAGATATAAAAAGAAAACTCTGTCTTGCCTCTAAATATCCTGTGCTCTAAAATTATTTCCTATCTCTTTGCATCTTCATTTCTCAAAAAGTAATGTACATTCCCTATTTTCTGCTTATGTCAGCTATGAGAAGAGCAAACTATTTATTGAAACCATTTGTAATGAATGAAAATAATAAAAATTCTAATAGAGTTAGCACTTTGTAAGAAATTGATTATCAAGATAATCCATAAATGGTAGAATTCCTAAAAAGAATGAAAAATATTTTTTAAAAATTAAAATTAGTACTGTAGCTTTAGTTGACACTACAGGCTATTTCTGTTCCTATTCTGCCTATCTACTGGCCTTACTCTTTGTCCTCCTTTCCATGCCTTTAAACTCAGTGTCCCCTGTGGCTAGACTGGTCTCCCCTTACTCCTGGCTCTGAGTTTCCCAAGCTACCATCAATATTCAGTTTAAATCCTACCTTCTGCAGGACATATTTTCCAGTCTCCCTAGCTGTTATTGCTGTACTCTCCAAGATTACCTTCCATCTACTATGTATATAATGTAGATGTACCCAATTATTTACATTATACCTTTTCCATTAGAATATGAGCTCAGGACAGGAATATGAGGACAGGAACTATTTTTACCACCCACCTTCCTTTTTTCTTTTGTATCACAGATGCTTAGCACAGGACATGATATTTAATATATAATAAATGCTTGTTGGCTGACTCTTGGCAACAATAATGCTGTGTATACATCCTTTCTACTCCCATATTTGCCAAAAGAGGGCAGGAGGAATTGGAAATTTCTTGTACTATTTTTGAAAAGTTATAATTCCCTAACAGTGTTTGAAATGAATTCTTAGGTTTTTGAAAAGTCCTAGTTCATTTCTCCTTTTACTCCATAAGTTTCTCCATTTATCCATAAAATAAACATAACTATAGTTGTTTCACATATTTACCCTGCATGGAAGATAGTTCTCCAAAAAGGAAAGTATATTATTCCTAAAATGCAATAATTTAAAGTTCAAATGTAAGTTTGACTCCCTACAGAGATTCTTAGAAAACTTAAGGTTAAAAATTAATTGTTTGTAATTTGTTTTTCTGTATACAATCAGCAGGACATTTCATAGAATAATTCATGCCTTTAAAATTACCATTCATGTTATGATTACAAATGAGAAAGGAAAGGAGCTAGTTTTTCAGAGGTATTGACTCATGTTATTCATGAAACTAATTTTTTCCTCCTAATAAAGTAATGCAAAATTGGACTTGTGGTGCAGTAATTTGACACCAAGATAGGTCTCTTGTATGCAAAATTATAAGTGAAAAGTGTCTGAACTATTATCAGTATGATGATTCTGACATCATAAGAAAATTTAAGAATATGTTGAAGCATTCCCACTACTTCATTAAAAATTATGTGGCATCAGTCCTGAATGTAAAAAATCAAAAGTATCACTTAAAAAGCATCATTATAATCATCATCATTTATAATTCTAAGGCTGAACTAGGTAATAAATCTGAGGTAATGCTCTACAATATAACTACCAATGATGAGACCTTAATTATTTGAATGTAGTTCAATCAAAGTTACATTAGAATAAAGCTAATTATTTATAGTTTTTATTTTCCTTTTTCTATGTGGACTAAGGTTTTTGTCAATTCAAATAGGAAGATAAGATAAGGTATTGTAGGAAAAGTAATAAAGATCATTTAGTTGTAGCAGAAGGAATAGATTTTTTCAGGCACTTGAATGTTATCAATTTTGGATGATAAACCTGACTCTGTTTTGTCTTAATTATTGCAGTTCAGTCATTTCAGTTGTGTCTGACTTTTCATGATCCTCTTTATGGTTTTTTGAACAAAGCGGTTTGCCATTTCCTTCTCCAGTTCAGCCATACGAGAGGAAACTGAGGCAAACAGGGTTAGATGATTTGTTTAGGGTCATACAACTAGTAAATGACTGAGGCCAGATTTGAACTTAGTCTTGCTAACTCCAGACCTGACTCTCTACCACAGGGAAACTTAATGTCCTGTTTATCTAAATAGTGTTTCTCATCTGCACTTGCAGTGATAGTTCCCTACATAATAAAAATCTCACTCTCTGTCTTCGTCTCAATTTCTGTCTGTGTCTGTGTCTCTCTCTGTCTCTGTCCGTCTCTGTCTTTTATCTTTGTCTCTATCTTTGTCTCTGTCCTCTCTTCTTATTCTCTCTCATTCTCTCTCTCTCTCTCTCTCTCTCTCTCTCTCTCTCTCTC
>NW_025350074.1:0-3526 GCF_016433145.1 Gracilinanus agilis
TATATATATACATACATACATATATATGTATGTATGTATAATTTGTAGGTTGTCTATCTTATTAGACTGTTAGCTCCTTGAGGGCAGAAATTGTCTCTTGTCTCTTTTGTATCTCCAGTGCTTAGAATGCCTGGCATATTGTAGGTAAATAATAAATGTTTATTGATTGATTTATTGATTGATATTTATTGGCTTATTTTATTTTGTACATATTATTTCTCTATAGAGTATATGTTGCTTGGAAATGATGACTCTTTTGTTTTTGCTTTTGTACATAAAATATGTATCCAGATATTAGTGATTATTCAGTAGGAAGTGTGTTAGATTTAAAGTAAGACCTAAGTTCCAACCCCAGTTCTGTCACTTAGGGGTTGTATGACCTTAGACAAGTCACTCAACTTCAGTTTTCTCAACTGTACAACAAGGGGTTAGACACTCAGACCTCTAAGTTCCCTTTTAGTTCCAAATTTATGATTCTAATATTGCTGAGAGGTCATAATTAAGTTTTAGGCAAAGTTCATGAAAATGGTTGTTTTCTCCCTCTAATGTACTACTACTAGCATTTAAACAGGATCAGTGAAATAATGGAATTTGGAAAACAAATATAAAACATATTGTAGAAATGTTTGGGGGTTTCTTTTTTGGAAAGTAGAATAATGTGTGGGAGTATTGAATAGCATTTCCTTTTAAGTTGAAATGGCAGACAATGTAGAATGTTTTCCATGATAAGCAGGAAAATGTATTTCACCCTCCTACTTCATCCATACTCATGTGGATGTGTCTCTTCAATGGGCAGTTAGAATAGTATAGGAAGGTTTCTACATTATAACATAGTAAAACAGAAGGTAGCCAGCAGGTATTTTGAAAATGGAGGGAAAAAAGCTTCATAATTTACATATTATATTTAGACAGATGAAGTTGTACACCAAGAAAGATGAGATTTAGGGGAGATACAGAGGAGAGATACTGCTGTTCATAACAGTCACTTGGGGAAAGGGGGTGTCTTTTAAAATATATAATTAAGCTCACACTGCTGAAAAAGATACAGAATCTAAGTAAGGCTGTCTGATTGTGGGAAATGGTACTTGATTGTGAACGATGGAGAAGCTGTACATGGTTGTGAGAGTTGGAGATAGAGATGTCTGATTTTGAGAGATTGGTGTTTCCTGAATTTTGATCTTGAGACTAAGCTCAAAAAAATAAAAGATCTTTCACCTCATCCTCTGTCCAACTTTTTCTCCCCAAATACTCAACTGATTTTGGAATTATATTTCCTTTTCAGTAGAAAGATGGGGAATGATTAGCCTACCTGGAAGACGTTTCTTTTATTGCATATCTGAAACAGAACACAATGTCAGAGTAATGGAGAGAGGAAAGAGACTTAGAGTTTGGGATTCACTTGCTAGGCAAACCTTCTTGGCAGGATTTCCTCACCTTATGACCTCAGGGGGAAAGCTTAGTCATCTTATAAAATTTTGAAAGAAACTAGCAGACAAATTCATTAGCATTAATACAAGGATGTCCTGTCCCCAATACTCTTACAATAATCATATAGGTAGAGGAACCTTATCAGCATATTTTTACTTTCTACCTCATTTTAAAATTCATACAAACCCTCTTTAGTAATCTTTGCTTTAAACACAGGAACTGGGCCAGATCTCCCTGAGAAATAGACCGGAATCATGATGGATTTTTTGAGGACTTTCTGCCTGCCACCAAGAGTTGGAATTTGGCATCACCCAATCCTGCCATTGCCAAGGAATTAAAGGATTTTCTATTTCAATAGCTTGCTACATTCTGAGATGCTGGTCTAACAGGAATGTGTGTGTGCTCACAGTCAATAGCACCTAGGACTGATGGTAAATGAGACATGTCAGAGGATTCTCTCGAAAATTGCTGCTGCCTCCGTGTTTCTCCAGGGAAGTAAATAACAAATATATTGACATACACCCTCCTTAGAAATACAGGGGCCTGTTGATCAATGCTCTACAGCTTCAGACAGCTGCCTGGCTAACTCTGGAGCTGCTGGTGACAATTTGAGAAGCTACTGTGCCATATGCAGTGATATCCTCGTTAGCTTAATTTTCCCAAGGAAAAACACAGTTCTCCCAGGGTGAAGGCTTTTGATACTCTTTTAACCCAAAGCTACAATGGTTTGCCATTTGATAGTAGGGGGCACAGGCTGGGGATTGGTTCTTCTGTATGTGTATATGTTTATCATTTATACCACTAGAGGCAAACCATATATCTAGAGTCTGATGTTGGGATGCCTAAACCTCCTCTCCTTTCTCCCCCTTGTCTCCCTCCCCCAACCCCCAAAAAACAGGCAATGAAAACATTTTGCATAAACAAATTCCAAATCATAACTAATCACAGGGAAGCTGACAAAAGCATGCTATATTACGCTATGAAAATACTAATCAAAGCAGCTTGTCAATTGTTAAAGTTAATGATTTAGATATGCAAAACTCTGACTAAATTTTAGGAGGTAATTACATAATTATGCACAGGTTAACACAATCAAAAATAGCAATTGCCTCCTCAATCTTTAAACTCAGGGTACTGTCATCCCTATTTCGTAAGTGATTGCACAGCTTCTAGCCACCTTTTCTTGTTTGGAGAAATGAACATGAATTGACCTTCTCTTTTAGCAATGTCTACTGGACATGATTTTGAAGCACAGCTCAAATATTTAACTACCTATGGGACCTTGGGCATGTCATCTCACCTCCAAGAGACTTTCTCTCCTTCTCGGTAAAATGAAGGAATTAGATAGATAGATAGCTTTTGAGGTCCCTTCCATTGTTATGCTCCTCTGACTCTGTTGTTCCACTAATTCCATGGGTTACAAAAATATCTCTGTACCCACAAGGGATAAGCTGAATAAGGGTACAGAGCATAGAGCAGAGTTGGTCCGCCTTCTAATCTCATTCAAATTCCCCTTTGGCCTTCCTGGATTCAACAATTTCTAACTTTTCTGTAGTTGGAGACAGTTACCACTTCCCTAAAATGAGTGCTGGGGAGACCAGATCACTTACAAACCCCCTCTTTTAATTGCTATCCAAGAAAGATCATTTTGCAGCTCCTACTTTTCCCATATGAAATGGCAAAATTCAAACACAAGTATCTATCACTTTATAGTTTGCTGGAAAAGTCTCTTCTGCAGTGAATTTGATTCAAGAAAACTATTTTTCATATTGATTTCCATCATGAAACTGATTGGGAACAGGAGAGCACTAAATGACGAAGTCAAATTCCTTGAGGGATAAAGGAGTTAAAGAATAAATGAAGGAGTTGCCCACGTGGCAGACTAAGAATGAAAGTAGTAGAGTTCCATGGCAGACATCTCGGAAATCTCCAGAAGCCTCTTCAACTCTTTAAGTCAAAGAGAACCATGAGAATTAGGCAAAAGGTTTAGGATAAGATTTTTATGCTCTGCAAAGGCTTTCCCAATGCTAAACTTTTGAATTCTGTATTTTTTTTATTACTTAAGCTCTCAATATGCCTAATGCCCTAAGTTGAAGAG
>NW_025350075.1:0-7645 GCF_016433145.1 Gracilinanus agilis
ATATATATATATATATATATATATATATATATTCCCATCTAAGTTCATAGATCCCCCTAAGATCTATCTATGAACCCTTTGAAATTCCTACTCAAAGGGGAATCTATAATTTATCTCTGGGTTTTAGAATGCTAAACTAATGTTATTAGCCAAATTTTCCATGAAGACTTCTGTGATCTCAGGGTGTAGTAGTCAGGACCCCTCACATATCTTCTTTTGACTATTCTCAGATCCACAATATTCAAGGATTGTTGTTATTCATTTATTTCAGTTGTGTCTGACTCTTCATGGCTCCATTTGGGATTATCTTGGTGAACATGCTAGAGTGGTTTTCCCTCGCCAGCTTATTTTACAGAAGAGGAAACTGAGGCAAAAAGATAGGTGACTTTCCCAGAGTCACACTTTAATGCAATTCAACAATTCAGCAAACATTTATAAGCACTTACTATGGTCATCAATGACTGCAGAGTCTCAGGGAATTGTTGGGGAATTGGGAAGAGGCAGAAAGTTGACCATGGCAACCTCTAGGATCCCTTTCATCTCAAATTCTATAGCTTTTTGATGTTGCCTCATTCTTCTGTTTTCGAATTAGAATAAGAAGCAGGAATGAGTATGTGTTCTGTCTGGTTCATAGCTCTCAGAGAAGTGTCTTGGGGAAAGGACAAAGGGCATGAAGGAGTTTATAAGAATGCTATAGTTCTATATGAGGTTAATAAGAGGACAAGAGCCCAACAGTGAAAGATGGGCTACCTAGATTTTATTTCTATCTTTGCCCTTTACTGTAACTGATCTTAGGCAAATGATTTCACCTCTGGCTTTTGTTCCCCCAATTAACTAGAAGTCTTTCCTGACCTTTGAATGACAATAAATATCAATATTACTTAAATGGCTTGTAAAACTATGGAAATATAGTTTCTTGGTTTAGGGATCAGAATATAATTTGTCTCAAAGGAGGAGAGAAAGTCCTGATCCCTAAACCAGGAAGAGATAAAACCAAGAAAGAAAACTATAAACCAATATTTTTAATGTCATTCTAAAAATATTCATCAAAATATTAGAAACATACTCTTGCCTGTGGCTCTAAGAATCTGTTGCATTCACAGCAGCCACAACCTGTTAAAGCCATCTTAACCGACAGGTTAAACCAGGCTGAGGGTAATCAACAGACCTCAAAACCAACAGTGGGTTGGGGGGAGATGTCTACCCCAAGCATGTGAAGACATTCCCTGGAAGAATGGGTAGAAGAGAACAATTTGTTCCAACAGCCATGAAGGCAGCTGAAGCAGGAACTGTGGAACACATTAGAGCCTTGTCAGACATCAAAGATGCCAAGTTCATCCAGTGTATCCTGAACCATCAACAGTCATCCTAACTTTTGTTTTGTCCCTACACTTTAATGATTCTGGAAAAGAGAGTGAGGCTGAACACAGATTGAGGGTTAATGACTTTATACAACTCTGCCTCACTTTAATCTACTTCACATACAAGTCAAGACATCATCCCGTGATGCCATCAGTTCTCTTCCAATACAAAGGTCAAATAACAACAATATGTATATTTTAATCCAGTTTGGGCCATATTCAGGTGTGTTGTGAGCAGTAGTGTGTCTGATACTTCTGCCATAGAAGAGAAAGCTAAACGTGATGAGTGGAAAACTTGAGAGAAGATTTAGACGATGTAAGGCAAAACTTCCCAATAATTAAAACCATCCCAAAGAGGAATGGGCTGCCTCAAGTTGTTTCCCTTGTTGGAGATGCCTTTTGTCTTTTGATTATTTCCGCTTTATCCTGTATATAGCTTGTTTACATATAGCCATCTGCATGTCTTCTCTCCTTTATTAGATGATGAGCTCCTCAAAGGCAGGAACTGTCCTTTGCCTTTCTTTTTATCCCTAGCACTTAGCACAAAACCTGGAACATAATAGGAGCTTGATTAATGTTTACTGACTACTTACTGACTTATTCAACAAGGAAATATAGATAGATAAAGCATATGGTGTAACAAAGGTTGAGTGATAGCTTATTGGATTTTCTCTAGTGAATATTCTTTTTCAAGTCAAGTTTGGACTAAGACTTCTCTTAGGTCTCTTTTATCTACCTGCTACTAACTAGTCATGTGAGTTTAGATAAGTCACTTCACTTTGAAATATATCTCAGAGATAATAATTTAGAAACATAAACAAAAACACTATAAACTTTATATTTGCAAAACCCTTTATAGATTTAAAGATAATAATGGAGGAAATGGGAGCATGTCGTTATACACATATTACCTGTGAATAATATCTATGAATAATGAAAATTCACCTTTCCTATTGATTCCTCAATACACACATACACAAAGAATTGACCAGATTTCTTTCTGTAACATACTTATCTCTTCTGGTGTCTGGCAATTAAACAATTGTCTCATTGATGGTAATTATACTTTTCAACAAAAGGGTGAGTAGGCATTAACTCACTGGAGAAATATGTTTCATATTAAAGCCACCACTGAGAAGTTGCCAGAGTAGAGAAAGTCTTACAAATAAACCTCCTTAATGGAAAATGGAGGATTTTCCACAGCTAGTGCTACCACAGCTAGTTGGACATGTGATGAGTTCACTGCATTTGAGTTGAATAACAGTGAGAATGGCAGGTCTACATGGCCCTGAATGGAATCAGCTTCATATAAGGATGTAGTGCTCACATACTAGAAGAGGACCATTGTATCCAGGGCACTGGAGCACCATACTTCCAGTGTAAAAGTCAGAAAATGGAAAGTCCATTCTAATCTCACAGAGCAGGGTGGGATATTTCCCTTCCTATTGGCTCCAGCAGCACATATGATTGATAAGGAGTTTAGTGTACACACTCAAGGATGCTATAGCTTTGCTTCCTCCCTATATTAAATGTATTAAAATATTAGTCCTTTTCCCTTTTGGTACTGCCACCAATCTTAGTCCTAAATTGGTGACATGAGGCTAAGAAGCACCATGGTGGTAGGTAGATGCAGCCATATATGTTTGTTAAATTAGCAGCTACTGATCCAGAAGGAAGAAGGATAATCTAACAGAGTACAGTCAAACCTTGGTACTTGATGATTTCAGAACTCATCAAATTTGGTATCCAACACATTTTGACAAGAAAAAATTGTCATAGTATTTGCCTACTTGCTTGGCACTCAACATGTTTGCTAGCATTTGTTGGTGTCCCAATCTTGGGAAATGTATGGCCACTCCAGCTGAAACAAAGGATTGGGTGTTAGTTCAGGAGCACAAAAGGAGCTCAAAATTGGGAGCTGCAGGAACTTCAAAGGGAACAGCTGGGGAGTTTTCTTCAAACAAGGAGGAGGCAATGGAGGATGCTTCCACTTCATTAATCAAAGAAATGTGTGCAAAATGGGTAGAAATGTGAAACCTTGTTGAAAAATATTACTCTGATAATGCTATAGCATGCAGAATTGATTTTTGGAATGTGGACAAAAATAAACATCATTGCATAAGTTTCTTATGAAGCTTATACCTGATGAATATCAAGCAAGATTCATTTATGATAAGGGACAGAAAAGAGAAAGAGAAAAAACCCCAGATATTATGGAAAGGTACTCCTCTCCTCTTCCAGACAATAATGTTTCTCCTCTCCACCGTCCCCTTAGGCCATGAGCTCTTCTCTAAATAGTAAAGTTGTTAAAATTATTTTATTGAGTCCAATTATTTTTGTGTATTTATGTATTATTATTGCATATTTAGTAAAACACAACTCCATTAATACATATGATGTCTTATAAAATCTGGGTTTTCTGGATGTTGGAACAGATTAATTCAAATTAATTATTCCTTACAAAATTTATTTGGTACTCTACCTTTTTGGTACTTGACCTGCCTACAAGAATGAATTAATGAAGAGTACTAAAGGCACCACTGTTTTGGTCTAGGTGTCTGCGGGTGTATACAAACGTTTTTTTACTAAGTGTATAAACTCAGAGAAGTCATTGCTCTTCTAGAGGTCTTGGTCTTTTCATCTATAAAATGGAAGTTTAGACTATGTGACCTCTAAAGTCCCCTCTAGTGATGATATTGTAAACTGTAGAATTATGAGTCTCTCACCAAACCAATTCCTCCATAGGTTTGTAGTGACTAAAACGTGCATGGTACCCATTCTCTTGAGTTTAGGCATTGATGACCAATGGATTATCTGAAAGGGTAATATACCAAACCATCAATGGCCATTTTTATCTTATTTTGGATTTGTTAATAGAATTAGTTAACCTTTTAGGAGAGCTCTAGTGGAATGGGTCATGGGACAAGTAAATTTTGATTGGACTGAGCCTGGGGTGATAGGTTTTGAAAAGAACCAAATAACAACAGAGTGAGTTGCTCAGAAAAGGCAATCCAGTGAGGAGAGAAGGAAAGACAATGAATAATAGTAATAGATTCTCTGGGTGTTCGGATATTTGATATACAAAGTAGAAGAGGAAAGCTTGGAAAATAGACTGTCCCAGCCATCCTTGAACAAAGCATCTTTCTTTGCCATGTACAGGTACAGAGAATGCCTTTCTAAAACTCGTTTACACAGTCCACTTTTGGCAACAAGATAGATGATTCTGATTTTGATCCTGTTGGTATAGAGCAGTGATGGGCAAACTACAGCCTGCGGGCCAGATGAAGACCTTTGAAATGTTCTATCCAGCACCGGGACATTATTCCTAATCTGACGAATACAATGAGTAGGATACAATACAATGAAACTTTGAAAGAGTTGCCTTAGAATCAGACCTACAGATTAGCATTTCCTTTCCTTTGGTCTTTAAAAAGTTTGCCCATCACTGCTCAACTCCTACACCATTGCTAATGTGTTTCATAGATTAATACAGTTGTTCTTGGTACATGTCCTGCCCTGGGAGAGATGCTAAAGGAAAGAAATGGGATCAGAAAGGGGAATAAAGGGTTCCAAAAGAAAAGTCAACTACTTCACTAGTTAGCCTCATGCTGCACTTGGAATCAAAGGTAATTTAAAATCTCCCAAGTAGGGTAGAGATAGAAGAACAAGGAAGTGACTTCTGCCTCCCTAGAGACCAAGTCACAAATACAAAAGACTGATTTATAGTATCATCTCCTTTTTTTTTCACAGTCCAAATAATTCTTGAGAATTTGACTTTGGTGTCTCTAATTTAGAAACCAGGGGATATAGTTAAAAAAAACACCACTTTACAAAGATCTCATTTTCTCCTTACAACAAACCTGTGAGATTAATGCTATCATAATCCTCCTTTTGCATATGAGGAACCTGAGGCACACTCAAACCAGAAACTAGAACCAAAATGGGTGAGATCACCTGGTCCAGGGATTCCTAACCTGGGGGTCCATTAATTAATTAATCAATTTATTTTAAAAATATTGTTATTGTCTTGCAAAACACACTTCCATATTGGTTATTGTTGTAAGAGCAAAGTCATACATAACCAACCCCCCCCAAATAAAATCATAAATAAGCTGATGTGAGAGACGACTCCAACAGTTCTTTCTCTGGAGGTGGAGAGCATTCCCCATTATAAATCTTTCAGGATTGTCCCAGATCATTGCATTGCTGAGAGTACCCAAGTTTTCAAAGAGAATCATAGTCCAATATCACTGCTATTGTATATAATGTTCTCCCAGTTCTGCTAATTTATTTATTTTGATAACTGCACTAAAACACAATTGTTTTTCCTTGTATACCTATGTATTTTATTTTGTGCATTCAAAAACATTTTTTCTGAAAAGGGATCCAGAGGCCTCATGATACTGACAGGGGGGTAGTATTCATCTTATATACACAAACATATACACACCCAA
The DNA here is from genome assembly GCF_016433145.1 of Gracilinanus agilis. Classification (NCBI taxonomy): domain Eukaryota; kingdom Metazoa; phylum Chordata; class Mammalia; order Didelphimorphia; family Didelphidae; genus Gracilinanus; species Gracilinanus agilis. The sequence continues at coordinate 5,816 of NW_025350075.1, forward strand.
AAGCACAAGATTAAGAATATCTGATCTAAGTAAAAATAAGCCATTTAAATTAAGCATAGAAAGAATATGTCAGAGTATATCATCCAAAACAAATACCAAAACTATATGAACATAATTATAAAATACTTTACATACAAATAAAGCCAGACTTAAATGAAAAAAAAAAAGAATCCTTGATGTAGTCCATCTTCATTTTACAGATAAGGAAATTAAGATTTAAAGAGGAAGAAATGATTTGCCCAAGGTCATGGGGTAGAAAACAGCTGAACCAAAATTTAATCCCATGTTTCCTAATAGCCAGTCCCACTCTACCACTGGAAAACATCCATTCTACTTATTTTCCTCAATGACCTCCAAAAGATTTGGGATATCAGATCTTCCATACGACACTACCACGTTGGAATTATTAAGGAAGCAAAAGCAAAGAATATTATGCCAGGTATTGCAGAAAGACTGAGAGTGGCTCCATCTTTGCCCTCTTCCAATTTACAATGCAGCAATGAGAGCAAGGAAACTCTCTGCCCTTTACCAATGTGGAACCAGAACGAGAGGAGGGGTTTCTATTCTCCCGCTCTTTTAAAAATCTATTTGAAAGATCATTGCAGAGCCCCTGAGGTGTTAGAATCTGTACAGTGCAAGGCTATTCAGACCCAGTCTTTTGTGAGATTTCGTTTTTAGATAACTGCTTAGGATTCTTTAGATGCCTGCCTGGAGCCAAAATACACTACATATCAAATGCGAAATCACCAGCATCTGAACATTCTTTAGGTTTTTCTTCTATGTAAATTAATATAGCTTAGGCCACTTGCCCTTCAACTCAAGATTTCTAGCAACATTCTGAAAGAATTTAAAGTTTGTAAATTGAGAAACTGAATAGAGGAGAAAGTGAAAACAAAGAACTCTTCAGTTCAGAGAGGGAATTATTACACTGTGAGTTAACTAAGGCCATTATTTTATACTGGAGAAGGTAATAGAGCAAAGATCTAACTCAAATTTAGTAAAAAAATCAATCAGCCAGTTGAGTATATGGTAGACAGTGAAATTAGGAAGACCAGAATTCAAATCTAGCTTCAGATATGTCCTAACTGTAACTTTGTGTAGGCAGCACTTACTCTTGAGTCTGCCTCAGGTTCCTCCTTTGTAAAAGGGGGATTATGATAGCATTAATCTCACAGGTTTGTTGTAAGGAGAAAACGAGATATTTATAAAGTGCTTTGAGAATTTTAGTGTTATTTAAATGCTAGCTCTTATTATTATCAATAACTTTTCTTAGCACTTATTTTCCAGTTTAAATCAGAAGCAAGAGGATTTAATATTTGACAGTATATTTAGTTATACCTGAGTTCCAAATAGTTTTATTAGAGTAGGTTTGTAAAAAAATTAAAATTTTATTTTTCAAGTTACATGTAAAACTAATTTTTATTTTCACTTTTTTTCTATTTTAATTTCCCAGTTCTTTCACACCTTCCCTCTTCTCTTCCCTTATTGAGAAAGTAAGCAATTCGATAAAGGTTATACTTATGTAGTCATAGCATAGGTTTTTTAAAATTTTAATACAATATTTCTGATTTCAAAGCACCACTGGGAAATTGACATTTTATCTCCTCAATATACATGTCTCTATAGGGGCATTGCTGAATGGATTGCATCAATGATGCTCCTTTATTTTAATCAGGTTGTAAAAAATAACATTCAACTAAATATTAATAATGGTTCAAGTCCCAATTACCATATAACATTTGCCTTAATATAATGGACAGAACACTGGATCATGAATCAAAAGACCTTTGTCTGGACTCTGATACTTGCTAACTGTGTGACTATTGTTAA
>NW_025350076.1:0-1929 GCF_016433145.1 Gracilinanus agilis
GGGAAGGAGGGAGAAAAGAAGGAAAAGAGGGAGGGAGGCAGGATCGAAGGAGGGATGGAGGGAGAAAAGGAGAGAGGGAGGAAGGAAGGAAAAAAGGGAGGGAGGGAGGGAAGAAGGATTAGGTATTAGTCTTCTGCTGATTCAGGTATGACTTGTTTAGGCAAGATTGTCCCACTCATATCCTCTCCTCATGGGACACATTAGGAAACAATCAATATAAGCATTCTTGAGTACACTATAGGCCTGTCCTAGGCACAATTCAGTTATTCAGTAGGACAACACATCACATTCTAAGTGGAAAGACAAAACAAGCTAAGAAGCACTTCATTTCTTTAGAGAACTATAATTCTTTGATGTATGACCTCATGGCATCATAGATTGAGAACAAGAAGTGATCTCCAAAGCTGCCTAGTCTAACACCAATTTTATAGATGAGAAAACTGAAGTTTGAGAGCTAAATTAGTTGCCTAAGGTCACTGTCAGTAAAAAGATGGGATTTGAACCCAGGTCCTCTAATTCTTGGGGCTGCTAGGCGGTACATTGGATAGCACTGGGCCTAAAGTCAGGAATACTCATCTTCCTGAATTCAAATTTGGCCTCAGACACTTATTGACTATGTGATCCTTGGCAAGTCACTTACCCTGTTTGCATAAGTTTCTTCATCTGCCAAAATGAGCTGGAAAAGGAAATGACAAATCATTCCAGTATCTTTGCTAAGAAAGTCCCAAATGGGGCTGTGAAGAGTTGGATATGCCTAAAATAAGTGAATGAAAACAACTTGATTATTTCCATTGCACCCCACTCTCTGAACACTGACCATGACTCTTCTCTTATGTAGTACATGACCTTCCAGAGTTCACTATAGCTGAAACATTCATTGCCTGTTAAGTAACCGAGTGATCCATCTCTCCATTCTTTGGGAGGTTGGTCCTTGCGTACCAGATACAAACTCTATTATTGATACCATATTCAAAGAATTTCCAACTTGATAGAAGTTACCAAAGCTTTTGGGCTACTTGTCTAGTGTAGCCTTAAAATCCCAGCATCCTCTCCATACCATGCTGAGCCATCAGAGGATCTCTTTTATGGAAGGGACATAAAAACACAGAAATGTATATAATATTCTTTTGTCTGATAAGTTTGGGGAACAAGATCCTGTCCTGATCAATTCAACATTGACCAATTACCATGTTCACCATATATCAATGACCACTTTCAAAGAATTAGAACTCAAAGAAATATATATGGAGTGCTAAAATCTTACTGAGCCCAAGGTCATCATTCTTTGAGGATTACTTTCCAGGGAGACTTTGCAAATGTGAGTCAGAGTAATTTTATTTGAGATGTCACTTCCCTGAATGGTTATGCTATGGAAAATAGCAGCTCTTTTTCTCATTTATCTTGCATTTTTTTACTAAGAAAAAAAGAAAAGCCTTTGCAGATATTAGAAATGGGTAAATGGTATCATAGAACCAGTATTTAGAATCCATTTTAAGATAGAAGGCAAGGGTAAAACAAAAAAACAAAAAAAAAAAAAACAAAAAAAAACTTCCAAGTTCTATAAATTAATTAGTTCCCTACTTGATTAGTTGAGCAAGTAAGTGAATTTACCTAAAATGAAAGGTATTAGTATCTTATGCTACATTGCCTTAAAGGTGCTTTTGAATCACACATTCTCTAAGCCTGATAAAGATATAGAGAGCATTGATGCAACCATAATATCAGTGTTTAGTACTCTCTCCACCAAGGCAAAATTCAGCCCATCCATGACTTCCCATCATAGGATCATGGATCTAAGAACAGACTTCCAGGGCAACTAGGTAGCACAGTGGATAGCATCTCAGGTCTGGAATTGGAAGGAACTGGGTTCCATCTGACCTCAGACACTTCCTTGCTATGTGACTCTGGGCAAGTCACTTAACTCCAATT
>NW_025350077.1:0-3143 GCF_016433145.1 Gracilinanus agilis
GTATATATATATATATATATATATCTTGTAGTCATCTTAAATTCAATGTGTCCAGAAATGAAGCTACTAAATTGTCCTCCACAACCTTCTTTTCTTCCAAACATCCATTTTGCTGTCAAGGGTATCAACATTCTCTCAGTTCCTCATACTTGCAATCTAGGTGTCATCCTCAACTCCCCATTATCTATTACTCATTTCTACCAATCTATTCCTCCTCACTATCTCTTACTCATTTTTACCAATCTATACCTAAGGCCTATCAATTTTGCCTTTGCAAGATCTTTCTAATCTATCCCCTTTTCTAATATTACTGTCCCTCTTTTGCATGCCCTCATCAATTCACGCTTGGATTATTTCAATATTCTGCCAACCCCAAATCTTTTCCCACTTCTAACCGCCACCAGAATGATCTTCCTAAAATGCAGGTTTAACTGGGTCACCTACTCACTAAATAAACTCCATTGCTTTCCTTTTACCTTCAGTATCAAGTACAAAATCATCTGAAATTTATAGTCATTCTTAATCTAGACCCCTTCCATACATTTCCATTCTTCCTATACCTTATACTCCACCCCCCAAACACATACTCTTCTATCCAGTGATATTGCTATCCGATGAACTGCCATTCTTCCTAGGGAACACCCCAAAGCTAGGGCACTTTCCATATCTGTCCCTCATTTATAGAATGGGGTCTCTTCTCTTCTCTACCTTCTGATTTTCCTGGCTTTCTCCTAGTCTCAGCTAAAATCTCACCTTTGGCAGAAAACCCTTTCCAATTCCTCTTAATTCTAGCACACTTTCTCTGTTAATTATTTCTTATTTATCTTGTACCTAAGCATATTTGTCTATATACCTATTTATAGGCATTATTTCCTTTTGTTCTGAATACTCAGTAGTTCTAGAAATTGTTAGCTAGTGTAAGAAGAAATTAAATTAAGTCATTTTTAATTACATGAATTCTCTATCATAGTTTGAGTAATTTTGATTGTGTGATTTATATTAAGAGCTAAAACTGGTTATCTAAATAATTGTTTAGAGGATGTAGGAATCATAAGAATAAATAGAAATATAGCATGATGTATCAAAAAATGAGAAATGATAGGAATAGGAATGATATTAAAAGTCTCTGCAAGAAGGAACGTGCCTGTCACATTTCCACTTACCCTGTTACAAATGGGGAAGTTGTCACCTAAGGAGATTAGGACCCTATCTCTGTGATTTCATGATCAAGTCACCTGAGAGAGGGATGGGGAAAAGGGAAACAGGGATATACCCTGTTCATAAACTGTCCATAAATCCTATTCAACATCAAATACAAAAGTATTGTCACTGCCTAAGCTTATCTAAAACCTGTAGGACCTACAATTCAGAATGTCAGAGTATTTGGGGTAGGTCTGTAGACTCAGGCTTTTGTGACCTGCACTTGTCACAGTAAAAGTCAGTTTTTGCTCAGAAATTTGTGCAGGTTTTTGTTTTTGTTTGTTTTTACAGTAGGTGGTACAATGGATTGAGCCCAGGGCCTGGAATCAAGAAGAAGATCTGAGTTCAAATACAATTTCAAATAACTACTAGTTGTGTGACTGTGAACAAATCACTCAATCTGTTTGCCTCAGTTTTATTCATCCAGAAAACAGAAATAATAATAGCATGTATCTCTCAAGGTTGCTGTGAGGAACAAATGAAACAAAAATTGTAAAGCATTTAGCACAGCATCTGACCCATTGTAAGTACTTTATAAATGTGAGCTATGATTATTTGGTTTATTACACAGTAATTTAATTTAGTTAACATAGCTGTTTGCATATTATCTTATTATTAGATAGTGAGTTCCTAAAGGACATGACTGTCTTTTGCCTTTCTTTCCCCTCTGTCTCTGAGAACACTGGTGTGTGGCAGGCACCTAATAATCTTTATTGACTGTCTGACTTCAGACCCAGATCTCTCTCCACTATGATGCCTAGCTGCCTCTTGGATCTAGGAACAGAGATTTCCATATTTCTCTTGAATGCCTAAAAAGTAACAGTGAATAAGGGAAGGAGCCACTTAGAGTTGCTTCCCCTGTTCCCTTTGTTGGTTTGAACTTTATTTCCATACACACTTTACTCCTATACCTTACTTGAAATTAGTACATCACACATCTCCCAGTGCAATAAGGAGACAAAAGATATGCTGATTGAAAAAGTTTCTAGTTGTCTTTACCATCCTTATAGTGATGATTGCTTTATGTCTGTTAAGCTGTTTCAGGAAATGATGAGAGCCTAAACTGATTTCTTTTCTTTTATCAATTTCTTACTTTTCAAAGCATCAATACATTTTTATGGATCACATTAGAACAATAGGAATTGCAAGCTATAATTTCTTCTTCAATTTATCCTTCCCACCCAACCCTAATTTAATGTTAATTTTGTTCTTGCTTCTATAAACTTAATGTGTCTGATAGCAAATAAGCAGTTGATTCGGAAAAGACTCACATCTGTCTCACCATGTTTCTGTGTCATTTTATTTTTGCAGGAGGGATGTCATTTGTTGATGTGTTCTAAAGTTTTGATATTGTTAGGCTTGGTAGCCTATCTTTGCATTTTCCACAATCTTTTTCTTTTTTTTTTTTTTAAATCAGAACACTAGGGGCAGCTGAGTGGCTCAGTAGATTGAGAGCCAGGCCCAGAGTTGGGAGGTCCTGGGATCAAATCCAACCTCAGACACTTCCTAGCTATGTGACCCTGGGCAAATCACTTGACCCCCATTGCCTAACCATTACTACTCTTTTGCCTTAGAACCAATACACAGTATTGAATCTAAGATGGAAGGTAAGGGTTTAAAAAAAATAAAAATAAAAATCAGGATACTGCAACCTTCCTTCTTCAGTCCTATATCACTTTTCCTGATCTCTACAATCCTCCAGATATCAGTGCTATACTTTAACAATTATAACTTCCAGTTTCTTCCATATCCAGGAGTATAATTGATTTACATTTATCAAATACAGGTAGTTTCTCCCTTGTTATTTCCTTAGGTTTCCTGTTTAAGCCACCTTCCTCCTCTACCCTTCCAAACCCTGAGATTTTTTTAAACATTTATTAATATTCATTTTTAACATGGTTACATGATTCATGCTCCTACTTTCCCCTTCACCCCCCGCACTC
>NW_025350078.1:0-5122 GCF_016433145.1 Gracilinanus agilis
AGAGAGAGAGATTCAGGAAAAATATATGGTAAATGCATAAATAGGAAACTATATAATTATTATGACAGAACTTAGCCTTATAAAAGGTTTGAGAAAATTCACTTCTATCACATCTTTGTAGAAGTAAGTAACTATGGCTTTGAAATATTGCATAATTTTAGTAATATTTCATTTTTTGATATAATCTATTGAACCATTTCTCTCCTTAAAAAATTCTCTGTTATATACAATGGCTTTCTGGGCATTCTTTTCCATGATATGGACATAATCCATCTTGGGAAGTTTCCTCTGTAATAATCTTCCCATTTATAGATAATTATTTTTCCAAATTGGATAAACACTTAGAGGTCTGCAATAACATGGTTGCTTTGTCTGGCTTCTTTGCCCCAAAGAATACCATTCTCTAAGCAGATAATTACAAAGTAAATAAATATCTCTTATTTTGTGTCTTCTCTTTAGATTTTTTCCCTTCTTGTCATTCTCAAAATTCTAAAATTCTTATAATTTTCTCTAAGAACTTAAAGAGTAAAATGGTAATTTTAGAAATATTGAAACTAGATTATGTGTTTTCAGGACAAATACACATGTTTCCATGTGTATTTCTGTACATATATATGTATTTGTGTATGTATGTTAGTGTGTGTACAACAGCCAATCACTCCAAAAGTTAATTTTACATGTGAAACTACCAATATATAAAGGGGAAGAATTAGTACCAAAGGCAAAGCTTGTGATCCTTTGGGACAACTGAAAACAGCTTATGTAGAGGTGAGATGATAATTTGTAAGAACTCACACACACATACACACACACACACAATTTTGAAAGTACTCATCTAGGTTTTGTTTAAAATTTTGCAAAGAGAAGCAATCATTCAAAACAAAAAAATTCTACTTTTGGAAAATTATAATTGTCATGAAGTGTTTTTTTTTTTTTTGTAAATTAAGTTTAAGATGTCAGTATTCAACTTCCACGCATTGTTCCTGATGTTTTTCTCCTTCCTCCAAGTGAGAATCTTTTAAAAACGTGAAGACAACTCTTCATACCACAATCATACCTCTTCTGAGTCATCTTTCTCTACTTTTGGCTAAGCATCTTCAGTTTCTTCAATTGATCTTCACATGAATGGAACTCAAGGCCCTTCTGCATCCTTGTTCTCTTATCTCCAGCTTTTTTATGTCTCAAATCATGGTGCTCAGAAATGAACATAAAGTCAGATGATATCTGGTGACTAATGTTTAAGAAGGATATTAATAAACCAAGGAGTCAGACTATTATCTCCATGTTTATGTAAGTGAAACAGTGAGGTGGTACAGTAGATAAAGTAACAGACTTCAAATCAGAAATACTTAAATTCAAATCTCAGATCCAACTTCACTTAGTATCTGAGTGACCATGGGCAAGTCACTTAACCTCTACTTCACCTCAGTTTTAATATCTCCAAAATGGGATAATAATAGCACTTGAGACCCAGAGTAATTATGAGGATCAAATTAGATATAAATGTAAAGCACTTAGGATAGTGACTGGGACATAGTAAACACTATATAAATGCCACATATTATTATTATTAAGCATTATAATTGTTATTGTTACCATTATTTCTTTCTTGATGGATCTCATAATTATATTATCTTTATCATTATTTTGAGCTTGAAAGTCATGTAAATCCCCACCACCACCACTTCAGAACTTCTAAATATTTCTTCCTTATTTTATACTGGTGAAGAGGAATTGATGGGGTGGGGAGTTGTAAATGCAAAACTTTACATTTATCCTTATTGAATTTCATTTTTTATATTCAGTCTAATACTCTAATATTTCAAGATCTAATTGGTCTGTACCTATTACCTATGGTTGTATTAACTATTCTTCCTAGCTTTGTGTCCCTTATGATTTTAATGACCATGTCATCAATGTCTTTATAAATGTCATTGAAAAAATTGCTAAATTGCATGATACTAAGCACTGATATCTTGCTCCTCCACATCCTGGTCTCCTAATAAAGAACAATTAACAAGTACTCATTAAGTCCAACAATCTAATTGTTCTGAATATGTTTTAGTGTAGTATCATTTAATCAATATCTATCAATCCTTTTCACAAAAACAAGTTTTGCATATAGGTATGTTATTACCAAGGCATCCCCTTTATTTGCTAGTTTAGTAATTCTACAAAAAAAGGAAATGAGGTTACTGTGACATAACCTCCTCTTGATGAAGCCATTCATGTACTTTCTACATAGCACTTCCTTTCTAAATATTGAGCAAACATTCCTTGAATGATGTACTTCATTAGCCAAAAAATTTCAAATGTCCATTATGCATGTAACATGCCATCAACTACATTACTTAAAAATAAATGATAAAAATATTGGAGCCAAAGAGCTCTTTCTGAATAAAAAATTAGATAGTTAATAGTATCACATAATTCTCATGAAGGATTTTGAATATATAGAAGCCTGTTATGTCAAAAAATAATCAAAACCACTTTCTAAACTCTTTTGAGTTTCCATCATTAAGGGTAGGATCAAAATAGGAAATAATCTTTTATCCTTTCATGAAAAACATTAATTCTACCATATCCATTCTTTACCCCTCCCCCAAAAGAATTAACTTTGAACAATGAAGTGCTTAATTCATATTCTGCTTGTCTATTAGGTAGAGTTCAGAGGAATTATATGAGAAAATGCAGTACTCTTATTTTTCAAAATACAGAAATCACCTTTGTATTAATTTGACCAACCTAAGTCTATATTTTGTCAATATATTTTAATAAGAAAATGTGAAAAAGGAAAATTAGCTTTGTTCTATGGCCAATCAATGTGACTGAATATGATAAAGGACAATTGACAAATCATTTAAAGATTCCTTTGTTGGTGTAATTCGGTAGATAAATACCTGCCTAAAGAACTTTAGATGAATGATTTCATATTCTGTGTACTCACAGACAAATATCAATAAAGGGGACATGAATGAAGTAGCAGAAATAACTACTTTCATTAAAGAATCAAAATAAAACTTTCATCCACTACAGGATGAAGAGACAATCAATTTCAATCAAAAAGGATGAATGTGTTCAGTCGAAAACAAATCACCTTTTTCTCCCTTATATGAACTTTTTCTCTCAAATGAAATTCATTTGGGACTTCGTTAGCTCCTGAAATACTATTCACCAATTAGGTGAGAGCTAGCCTCAGATTTCTAATTCTACACATAATGTGCTGTTTTTAAACATAGACTAACACTTGATTCTCTTCAAGGTTTCTCTAGGAGCAGACTCAAAGCTACTACAGAATATTAGAAAAAATTATATGATTCACAAATAGTATTAAATGCAATGAAAGAATCTTATATTTCCTTCCCCAGGGTATCAAGAGAAACATGGTTAGGATACTCATAATTCAATAAATAATATGAGTCCTCTGAGGGCAAGATGACTAGTAATGTAGATTTTCTATATGTTTTTAAGAATCATTATATATCATCCTTTATCTTCTTCTGATTTTATTTTGCCTCTCTTTTTTCCTTACTTTTGGATTCATGTAGGAGTTAAGACAAAAATCATCTGGGGTTTTAGTGATAATACACAATAAAAATTGTACTTCTGAGATGGAGAAGGAAATGTAACTTTTGGGGAATTTCTGAAAAATGCAACTATTCCTAACTGAAATAGGAAGGCACCATCTATCAAATGGAATTCATAAATAATCATGTTTATAATATAGCAGCTAAAACTGTTGGGGGGCTGGCAATAACATCTACCACCTAGGAGGATCCGGTGAACTGTGCTTTGGTGACATTCTTTCCTCCATTCCTCCTCAATTGTGTCTTTTATGTTCAAATAGCTCAGAATTTCATAATCAAGTGAAACCAATAATATACTATGCCTTGAGTCCACGAATTCCCTTCTAGAATAAAGATCACACTGGAAATCTTAAAGCAGGTATAGTTTTCTAGAGTAAGTCAAAAGAAGTGGACTATTTGCTCCTCATTTTTAAATCACAGAAGACCTTCAAAACCAGGTTATTACAATATTACAAGTTTTATATGTATATATATGTATATATGTATTAAATTGAAAACATTTACATGTTTCTTTCTATATTTATGCAGAAAAAATACTTTAAATCACTATTCCTTAGAGAAATGCAACTTGGCTAATATGAGAGACCTGGAAAATGATAAATGGTTCATGAGATGGGGGAAATTGGGACACTAATTTACTCTTGGTGGAAGTTCAGTCATTTGGGAGAGTGATATATAACTGCATTTAAATGGTTGTAAAACTGTGTATATACCTTTTTATCTAGCAATACTACTACAAGGTCTGTATCACACAGAGATAAAAAAAAATAGGAGAAGGATTTATTTGTACAAAAATATCTATACCAGCTCTTTGAGTGATGGCAAAAATTCAGAAACTGTGACAATATCCAACAATTTGTCAATTGCTGAACAAGTTCTAATATGTTATTATAATAGTATACTGTAGTGACATAAGAAATAATGAACATGACAATTTAAGAAAAATCTGCAAAGAGTTATATAAATTTTTAATGCAGATGAAATGTGAAGAACCAGGAGAACATTGTACACTGTAACGGCAATATTATACAATTATCAGCTGTGAATTGAGCTATTATCAGCAATACAGTGATTCAAGAAAACTCCTAAGGATTAAAAAAAATTTATCTCCAACTTCCGGGTTAAGATGGCGGCAGAGTAAGAAGCAGCTCTTAACCTCTCCTGACCGAAACACACAAAACTCCTCAAGGGGACATAAAAACAAGTCCAGACGAACGGAGGAACCCCACAACAGGGCACAGCATGGAAGGTACGTGGAATCGAGACATCTCCAGGCTAAAAAGGGCTCTCACTCACTCAATCGCGAGCTGAGCAACCGCCCCACCCCCACCCCCTCCACACTAACCTATAGCTCCGAACCCAGCTAAAAAGAAATAGAGCAAGTTTGGGGCACCCATCGAGTCATCGGCAGCTCCGGGACCTGTTCCTGAGAGCAGCAAGACTTAGGACCCCATTAAGTCAAGAACGCACGCGAAATCTGAGCGCGCGGGAGCAGAGAGTGGACGCTGGGCGCAGAGAGCCAGCTGAGCAGAGGC
>NW_025350079.1:0-3915 GCF_016433145.1 Gracilinanus agilis
ATATATATATATTATTAACTTTGGGAGCTTAGTTCCATATTGCTTTCCAGAATGATTAGATTAATTCACCAATGATCAGAATGACTACATCAATGATGTACCAAATATTTCTATTTTCCAAAAGCCCCTCCAATATTTGTCATTTTCCTCTTTTACCAACTTTGCCAGTCAATCCAGAAGCATGAAATTAATATTTGTCTAATTACTAATAATTGGGAATATTTTTCCTATAATTATTGCTGGCTGGGATTTTTTACTTTAAAAACAGCATGTCCACATAATTTCACCATTTATCTGAGAATGGCTTAGTCTTGTAAATTTGAATGTTTCTTATATATCTTGATTATGAGAACTTCATAAAAAAACTGCTCTTAATATTTTTCCCAATCATATATTTCAAATTACTTAATTTTTTTATAATTCATTCTTTTTAGAGGTCCAGTACCTAGCATATATTGGATATCTACTATATGTAAAGCCCTGTACTATCTAATTCCTACAGTAGTGCCTGTCACATAATACTTAATACATATTTATTGGAAGACTGATTATGACTCCTCTGTAATTCAAGTGCTATTTCAAATTTTTCCTAACTTCATACTTGATTCATTGCCTAGATGGATAATATAATGATCCATTTCCAACATGCACTTGATTAAAGTCCCTCCTGAACATTGGCCATTTCCTGTTTACTAATTTCCACTTCTAGGTAGTCCCTAGCATTGGATATTTTCTTAAACCTCTCCTTGAATAACATGGCTGTAGAAAATCACAATTTTTTATTAGGCCTATTAAAGATTTGTATGGTTTTTTTTGAGCAGGATCCATATTGATGTCATAATTATATTTATCTCTCATTAATTTCCTGCCACAATTCCTTAGAGTCTATTTTGAATTGCCATGTCTTTTTAGTTCTCTCCTTACCAAAGTGATCTTTTGTCCATGTACATTGTCTTTCACCTCCCTCCCTCCACCCAACATCAATTAGGGAAGATTAAAAATAACACATAATTTAGTGATGAACTGCAGGAGAATTTATATGTATAACCAGGTCAAACAATCGGAAGATCAATGCCTACTTCAGTTGCTAGGGAAGATTACTTAGATAAGTTGGGAACTGAGTAGAATAGAATTGAAAATTTTTTGAATTTTGAAATTGAATTTTGAATTGCAAATTGAATTGAAAAATTAAAAAAATATTAAGAAAAGATGAGAGGAACAGGAAAGATTACTAGGAAAATACAAGAAATATAATTCAAAGGAAAAAAATAAACACAGGCATTGGAGTAGGGGAGAACTTCACATTCACCTTTCAGTTTTATACTGGTCTCACCCTTCTCTGATCTTCTAGGTAATTTATGATTGTATGAGGCATAATATTTTAGAAACATAACTCTTTTACATGGAGTCAAGAGGTATCTGGTTCCTCATCTGGGACTTAGTTGTATGAACCTGAGTCATTCATTTAGCATTTATAAACATTAACTCCCTCCAGGAAAATAACACCTGCAGTACTCATCTGTAAGGATTATTATGAGGATCCAGGAAGATAGTGGATGTCAAAGGCCTCATGTAAATGATGGCTATTATCACTGCATAGTTTACCATTTAATTATTGTTTTGTGTTCATTTTTTCTCATCAATTAAACCACATAAATTGCTTGAGAGCAGCAGGAAGAAAAGAACTAGGTAGTGCAATGGTGTCAGTAGACATGGGCACAGAATCTTAAAATACGTTTTTAATCCAAAAAAATTTATTAGGATACTATGGAAGGGAATGAAGTAAATAATGAAAACAGCCTTGATTTGGGTATATAGCAGAAGTCTCCCAAGTACTGGTGGTAGTAGATGTCACATGTTAACAATAGATCGCATCTGTCTGGAGTCAGGAAGATACATCTTCCAGAGTTCAAATCTGGCCTCAGTCACTTACAACCTTTGTGACATTGGGAAAGTCACTTAACCTTGTTTGTCTCAGTTTTGATCCCTGTAAAATAAAAGAAATGACAAACAACTCCCATTTCTTTGACAAGAAAATGCCAAATGGGGTCATAAAGTGTCAAACACGACTGAAAATTTACCAATAGATTTGGAAAATCTGGATAGCATATAAATACTATATTGCTTGATGACTGGAGACAATTTCTTTCTGATTCAATGGCAATTTCTCTTCCATTAAATTCCATCTGAGAAGAATTCAAAGTGAGATGAGGCAGTTGAGCATGTCACCATAAACAGATCTTGCGTTTAATCTTCCTTAACACATAATAAAGTACTGGATGTAATTAATAAATAATCCCAGATCAAGTTTAGAGACTCATATTTAGAAATGGCATTGTTTCATATTATAACTTATATATTTTATTTAACTTTGCATATACAATGATTCAAATATTTAATTTATATTAATGGAATTTGCATGATTTTACCATGCTGATTTATGTGTGAAATTCATCTTATTAAAACAAGTGGCATTTAAGTGTAGCCTATTATTGCTAAGGGAAATGATAGGAAGTGTGGTTTTCCCAATTAGGAAGAACTGAAGCATGATGAGGAGCCTGGACACACAAGAGAAACCCACTATTATTGGTTCTTGGTAGAGAGGAAAGAAGTGTAGTGCAGATGAGCACCAGCAATGAGCTAACAAGGAATAGCTCTGCCACTGTTTGGAGTTCTTTCTATTTAAACCACTTGTACAGCTGCCTCTGTTTTTATGAGAAGTTTTATCACCAAATGAATATGCTCAGATTTCTGTCATAATCTAACTATTTACTGTGAAGGAGTAGAACAAACTAGGGATGGAAAGTCAAAAGAGAGAAATGTTTATTTACCTTAGACTATATGAGGAACTAATATTTAAACTAAAAGTATTGTGTAAAGAAGGACTTCACAGGAAAATGAGTGTGGTAATCATTCCTTTCTAAACTACATAGTTATAAAAGAGTCTATTGGCATACCAGCTCTCACCATTTTTTGCAGGAAATGTTTATTTTCTTTATAATTCAGCACTTCCTTATGTTTCAATTAAGTCATGTCATCACTGACCCCAGTTAACAGTTAAGTCTTTTTGTTTTCACCATTCCTTAGCAATTAGGATATGAAACAGAAAAGAACATGTCTATATTTGCAGTGTGGTCATGACTAAAGAACAACTTATATTTTTTGATGTATACACATGGGTAAGACCAGACAAAAGAATGAGTGAGCCTAAAGATAATTATTTGCTAATTTGTTATTTACTTCTGAGTTCTGAATAAGGAATAAATTTCTTTTTACACTGATAAAATTCATTGTCAGAAGAGTTGTCCTAAGAAATAACAGCTAACAGTTTTTTTTTTTCTGGTGTTAAAAGCAAAACAAGGAATTTAAGCATACTTATATGATATAAGTAGAGTTTCATTTATATATTGTCACTAATAATATGATTACAAGGCATTATTTCTTAGCTACACAAAGAAATAATTAACTTCAATTAGAATTAGAGTAGAAAATAAGTGCACATTTTTTTTTCCTGATGTGGAAATGAACCAGCGTTAGGTCATTAGCTCTCACATATCTATTCCATTATTCCATTTCATTAGCTGTTGTTTATTCTCTCTCTTACTTTTAGGCTATGTAAGCCTACTAGATCTTTCTCATATTTATAAAGGCCTGCATTTCTTATTCAACATCATAGACCTAATGGAACACTTATAGTTGAAGAGATTAATTTTAAATAAATCATTTTTTGAGAGAGAGAGAGAGAGAGAGAGAGAAACTTCAGTTCTTTTTCCCTATAACTTATTAAACCTACTGGGCCTATGATTGTTGTTTTTTTTTAAATTTCTATTTCATTTGTTTGTATTACTGTACTTCTGTTACCTTTCCTTAATAGGATATTCATACTCTATAATCTATAAATCTATAAATTATATG
>NW_025350080.1:0-8135 GCF_016433145.1 Gracilinanus agilis
GACAATTCAGATATCAAGGAGCACCAATCAGGATCACACAGGATCTGGCAGCCTCCACACTACAAGACCGTAAGGCTTACAATATGATATTCAGAAAGGCAAGAGAACTGGGTGTACAACCAAGGATCACCAACCCATCAAAACTAACTATATACTACCAAGGAAAAGTTTGGGCACTCAACAAGATAGAAGATTTCCAAGTATTTGCACAGAAAAGACCAGGACTAAATAGAAAGTTCAATATCCAACCACAAAAACACAGAGAAACATGAAAAGGTAAATAAGAAACAGAGGGAAAAGAAAAAAAACTCTTATGTTTAAATATACCTCTTTAAAAGCTTTAATAAGATCAAATTATTTGTATTCCTATATGGAGAAATGTTTTGTGTAATTCTCTGTAGTGAACTCTATTCACTATTATAGTATCCACTATTATAGTAATTAGAAGAATTATTCACAGGTAGTGATTGGAGTACTAAATGGTCTAAGATGATAAGGGGGTGGGTGGGAAAGAGAGGAGTGAATAGTAGAGAACACCAAGAGAAACTTGAATGAATAAGAAAAATAGGATATTCTCTTACACACAAAGAGGGCATGGGAAGGGGAAGGGATGAATACTATTATAAGAAGGAGAGAGAATTAAAAGGTAATATTTAAACCTTACTCTCACTGGAATTATCCCTGAGAGGGAAGAGTAGCTATATCCATTGAGATATAGAACTCTATCTAATCCTACTGAGAAAGTCAGAATGGATAAACCCAGGGGAGCAGAGGAGTGGGGAGGTCAAAAAAGGAAGGGGAGGAGAAGGGAGAGGGAATTCATTAGGCCTTAAAAATAAAAAGAGGGGAATAACAAGGGAGGGAGTAGAAAGAATAGTAAATCAAGGGAGGGGAAAAGGGTTACTGGTTTAAAAGGAAATAGCCTAAGAAGAAGGGGTAGAACTAAGAGAGGATACCAAAATGTTGGGGAATACACAACTGATAATTATAACTCTGAATGTGACTGGGATGACTGATTATACAAAATTAAAAATCTTTTGTACAAACAAAAACAATGCAACCAAAATCAGAAGGGAAACAACAAATTGGGAAAAAAATCTTTATAACAAAAAACTCTGACAGGGGTCTAATTACTCAAATATACAAGGAGTTAAATCAATTGTACAAAAATATCAAGCCATTCCCCAATTGATAAATGGGCAAGAGACATGAATAGGCAATTTTCAGGTAAAGAAATCAAAACTATCAATAAGCACTGAGAAAGTGCTCTAAATCTCTAATAACTAGAGAAAAGCAAATTAACACAATGCTGAGGTATCACCTCACACCTAGCTTATTGGCTAAAAAGAAGGGGAGAGTAATGAATGTTGGAAGGGATGTGGCAAAACTGGGACATTAATGCATTGCTGGTGGAATTGTGAACTGATCCAACCATTCTGGATGGCAATTTGGAACTATGCTGAAGGGGTGCTAAAAGACTGCCTGCTCTTTGATCCAGTCATACCATTGTTGGGTCTGTACCCCAAAGAGATCATAGATAAACAGACCTGTATGAAAATATTTGTAGCCGCAATTTTTGTGGCGGCAAAAAACTCAAAAACGAGGGTATTGGGGAATGGCTGAACAAACTGTGTATATGCTGGTGATGGAATATTATTGCACTAAAAGGAATAATAAACTGGAGGAATTACATGTGAACAGGAAAGACCTCCAGGAATTGATGCAGAGTGAAAGGAGCTGAGTCAAAAGAACATTGTACACAGAGGCCAATACACTGTGGTAAAATTGAATGTAATGGACTTCTGTACTAGCAGTAATACAATGATCCAAAGCAATTCTGAGGGACTTATGGAAAAGAACCCTACCCACATTCAGAGGAAGAACTACAGGAGCGGAAACACAGAAGAAAAGCAACTGCTAGAACACATGGGTTGAGGTGGACATGATTGGGGATGTAGACCCAAAACTACCACACCAATGAGCTATCAACAATTTGGAAATAAGCCTTGATTGATGACACATGTTAAAACCAGTGTAAATGCACATCGGCTATGGGGGGTGGGGGGGAAAGTTGGGGGGTGAAGGGGAAAGTAAGAACATGAATCATGTAACCATGATAACTTTTCTAAAAAATAAAAAAAAATGTTAAATTAATTAATTAATTAAAGAGCCCTCAAGTCAAAAAGAAAATGCTGAAAGCAGCCAGAAAGAAACAATTCAAATACCGTGGAGCTACAGTCAGGATTACACAGGATTTAGTTGCCTCCACATTAAAAGATCAGAAGGCTTGGAATATGATATTTCATAGGACAAAAGAATTAGACTTAAAATCCAGCAAAATTAAGTATATTCTTTGAGGGGGGAAATGGGTTATTTAATAAAATGGAATATTTCCAGGCATTCCTGATGAAAAGATCAGACCTAAAAAGAAAATATGAGGTACAAATTCAAGACTCAAAAGAAACATAAAAAGATAAATGAGAAAGACAAAATGTAAGCGATTAATAATATCAAACTTGATATTCCTACATGGAAAGATAATATTTGTAATTCATAAATTTTTATCAGTATTAGAGAAGTTAGAAGGAATATACATAGATGGTATGGGAGTAAACTGATAGGATGATATGATAGAAAAAAATCAAGGGAATTGCATAAACAAAAGAGGATTGTACTAAGAGAAAAGGGAAGGAAGAGGTGGAATGGGGTGAATTATTACAGTTTAGGGGAGGATGCAGGTGGTGGTGGACAATGCTGAAACCTTACTCTCATAATAATTGCTTTAAAGAGGGAATAAGAACCATTTTCATTTGGATATAGAAGTCTGCCTTATACTATAGAGAAGAAGAGAGAATAAGAAAAGGATGGGGGGGGGCGGGTAATAGAAGGAAGAGGGAATTTGGGACAGGGGGGAAAGAGTGAAAGGACAGAGAAAGAGAAAGAGGAAAAGGATTCAATAAGATCAAGGGAAATACACAGTTCGTAACTGTTACCATAAATATGACCAGGATGAACTCACCCATAAAAAGAAAGTAGATAACAGAGTAAATTAAAAACCAGAATTCTACTATATGTTATTTACAAGAAACACATTTGAGGCAGGGGGACACACACAGAGTAAAGGTAAGAGCCTGGAGGAGAATTTATTGTGCATCATCTGAGGTATAAAAAAAAGAGCAGGAGTAGTAATCATGATCTCAGACAAAGCTAAAGCAAAAATAGATCTAATTAAAAGAGATAAGGGAAGAAATTATATCTTGTAAGTGGTAATTCAGATAATGAAGTAATATAAAATACTAAACATATATGCACCAAATGGTAGAGTCTCCAAATTTTTTGAGAAATTAAATGAGCTTCAGGAAGAAAAAGGCAATAAAACTATATTAGTGGGAGACCTTTCAGATGTAGATAATTTGAACCAAAAAAATAAGCAAACAGTAATGGAAATGAATGAAATTTTAGAAAAGTTGGAACTAATAGATCTGTGGAGAAAAGTGATTGGGAATAGGACTTTTCAGCAGTACATGGGATATACACAAAAAATTGCCATGTATTAAAGGGAAAAAATTTCACAACCAAATGTAGAAAAGAATAATAAATGCATGCTTTTCAGATTATAACATAAAGAAAATTATCATCAATAAGGGTTAATGGAATGACAAATCAAATATTAATCAGAAACTAAATAATCTAATTCTAAAAGAGGTGTGAGTCAATGAGCAAATCATAGAAACAGGCATTTCATTAAGGAGAATGACAATGAAGACAGAATATCAAAATTTATGAGATATAGTCAAAGCAGTACTTAAGGATAAAATTTATATCTCTAAATGCTTACATCAGTAAATAAGAGATAAAGCAGGTCAATTAATTAGAAATTCAACTAAAAAACTAGAGAAAAAAGACATTGAAAATCCCTGATTAAAAGACTAAATCAGAAATCTTAAAAAATCAAAAGAGAAATTACAAAAATTGGAAGAGAACCATTGAACCAATAAATAATACTAGGAGTTGGTTTTATAAAAACAAAACAAAAGAAAAGAAAAAACAAATAGATATATGATGGGTTAATTTGATTTTTTTAAAAGAAAGAAAAATCAAATGATCAGTATCAACAATGAAAATGTTGTATTCATCTCCAATGAAGAGGAAATTAAAACAACCATTAACAGCTATTATGTCCAATTATAAACCAATAAATCTGGCAACCTAAGTGAATGGATAAATATAAATTGTATAGATTAACAAAAGGGGAAATAGAACAACTAAATAATCTCATCCCAGAAAAGAAATTAAACAAGCCAGCAATGAACTCCCTGAGAAAAAATTCCCAGGCAGATGGAATTACAAGTAAATTCTATCTAATATTTAAAGAACAATTAATCCCAATACAATATAGACTATTTTGGAAAATGGACATAAAAGAATCCTAACAAAATCTTTTCATGACACGAGTATGGTACTGTTACCTAAGCCAGACCAGGTGGGATTTATATATGAATTACAGGGCTCATTTAACATTAGGAAAACAACCAGCATAATTGACTATATCAATAACCAAACTAATAGAAATCATATGATTATCTTAAAAGATACCCCAAAAAGCCTTTGATAATGAAGTGAGATAAATTAAGTCATTGTCCAGAAAATCTGTTTTTCCCTGGGGAAAAGTAGAAATCAGAAATAAGCTTTCCTGTGAAGTTGTCAGCTAAAAATAAGACTTTCTCCATGAGAAGTAACTCCCTATAGCTGCCTCACAGTCCAGGATAAGATACACGATGGAAAATCCCAAACCCCACACTACTAATCAAAATAGCTTCCAGACGATAAAAGTTTGCTTACTTCTCCAAGGTTATGTCTCAGTTATGAATATTTGCTTTGTATCTGCACCCTATAAAAACTGCATTATAATTTCAGTCAGGTGCAGCCTTCACTAGGAAACTGCCCTGGCCAGTTAGGTACAATTGATGAGGGGACTTCTGGGAATATGGCAGCTTAGACAAAGCTAAACTTCAGACCTCCATATCCTTCCACACTGAGATAAAAAACAAAGCACTTCAAGGGGAAAGAAAACCAAATCTAACAATAAGACAGAGATGGGAGATCCTATTGCTGGATAGCTCAAAAGGTATGCCAAGAAAAAAAGGCCTGAATTCTTGAACTGTTAGGTTTGAGGGTAAGGAAGAAGGGGATCCAAGGATCCCTCCCCCACATGCTGTGCAGAGTCTCCAGTGGCTCCTGGAATCTCTGGGCAGACAAACGAACTAGTCTGGAGAGAGAGCCTTGCTGGAGCCAGGCTCAGGGCATTGAACACAGACAGAGGGAGGTGGCTAGAGGAGAAACACAGAGAGAGCACCCTAGAAGCAGCAAAAGCACTCCATCTTGCCTGTGTCATTTGAAATTATTACAAGCCCTGGAAGACTACAACTCCCAGGACTCTCTCTTCTACAACTTCCCCTGACACCTCCCATTTCCTTTGTGAGAGATGTCAGGGAAAGTATAAAAGAGGAAGTTTGGTGCCTTTTCTTTCTCTCTGACCCTGGAGGTGGGCTAGCTCTCTTGACCCTGGAAGCTCTGCTCTCTGCCCTGAGACCCTGATCTCTCTCCTGGGGCCTTTTTACCTTTCTGTCTACCTCCTAGTTTTCCCTAGGCCTTCCCTTTCTTAATCTAAATAAAACCTAGCTATTCAAAACCCTAAAGTTGCTCTCAGATCTTTTATTTGAGATTTGAGCCCCTGAAAGGCTCTGATCAATTTCCCCCTGCCGGGGTTAGGGACCACTACCTTCCTTTCCCTTCCTCTACCTTCCTCTCCCCTTTCTCCCATTCCATCCTACCTTCCTATCTTCCTCCCTTCACTTTCCCCACACACATGCCACCCCCACTTCTCTCGAGGTTTTAGCTTCTATATTATCATGCTCTATAGATCAGTCCAGCCCCACCTTAATACCATCAATAAGACAGATAAGAAGTCTTCAGAGGACAGGGAAACTCCAACACCTCTCCCCCATAGATCACAGAGAAAGTAGCTACAAACTTCTATTGCCAACTGGGGAAGATCTTACATAAAAGTGCATTAAAACCATCTGCTTAATCTAATCAGCCAGCAGAGCAGAGAAGGCAGGAGGGAAAGAATGAAAAAATATGAATAAACAGCAGAAAAAGAAAAAAGAAATTACAATTGACAGCTTATTTCCAGGAAGTGAACTAAGAGCAAATGAAATAGAAGATCAAGGAACTCCAAAAAAAAAACAAAGAAACTCCAGCGAATTGAACACAGTCTTTGGAAGATCTCAAAATTCAATTAACTGAAGAACTCAACAAAAATCAAGAGAGGCTGAAGACAATTGGAAAAAGGAAATACATGAACTAAAACAAGGAAATAATGTCTTGAAAGCCAAAACTGACTAGCTTGAAAACAAAACAAAGCAGGTGAAAGATGACCTACAGAGAAAATCAGACCAGAAGGAGAAGGATGATCAAAAAGCCAGGGATGAAATTCAGTCTTTAAAAATCAGAATCCAACAACTAGAAGCAAATGCCTTCACAAGGCAGCAAGAATATATAAAACAAAATCAAAAGAATGAAAGAATTGAGGAAAATATGAAACACCTCATTGACACAACCACAGATCTTTAAAACAGATCCAGGAGAGAAAATTTGAGAGTTATTGGTTATTGGAAGATCATGACAAAAGGAAAAGCCTGGACATCATTCTACAGGAAATTATCTAAGAAAACTGCCCTGACATTCTCAATCAAGAGGGAAAAGTAGAAATTAAAAGAATCAACAGATCACCTCCTACATTTAATCCACAACTTACAACTCTCAGGAATATTATAGCCAAATTTAAAAATTACCAGACCAAGGAAAAAATATTACAAGCTGCTAAGAAGAAGTCATTCAGAGACCAGGGAACCACAGTTAAGATAACACAGGATCTGGCTGCATCTACATTGAAGGACCAGAAGGCATGGAATATAATATTCTGGAAAGCAAGGGCACTAGATCTACAAACAAGAATCAATTATCCAGCAAAACTGACTATATTCTTGCAGGGGAAAGTATGGTCATTTAATAAAATTGAAGACTTCCAAGCCTTCATAAAGAAAAAACTGGACTTAAACAGAGAGTTTGCTGCCCAAACACAGAACTCAAGAGAATCACCATAAGGTAATTTTTACCATGATAGATGGTCATGATAGTAAGGAGCCTATAAAGCTGAAGATCAGAAATGTGTAGCCTCATTGAGATAAGCCTTCAGTGAGATATTATAATTTTTTCTTTATACAAAAATCTTTTAAATTAATAAGCATTTATCTCCATCCCACTCTCTACCCCTCAAATAGAGAACAAAAACAAAAAGGAAAAGAAAACTTTTTAAAGAAATATTTAGTCAAATGAAGCAAATTCCCTCTTCAGTCTTGTCCAAAAGTATGTCTCATTATGCATTTTGAGTCCATCAAGAAGTGAAATGCTTTATATTCATTACTTTGCATTCATTGTTTATTATGGCACTGATCAGGGATCTCAGGTATTTCAAAATTGGTTTTCTTTGTAATGTTATTATTGTTTAAAGTGTTCTTATGGTTTTGCTCACTTCATTCTGCATCAGTTCATAATGATGTTAGTTTTCTCTGAAACTATTTCATATGATACAGTAATACTTTATTGCATTCATATGTTAATTTGTTTAGCCTTTCCTCAATAGTTGGACACCAACCCCCTTAAATCCCTGTTTTTCGCATTGGTGAAAAGAACTGCTACGATCATTGTTTTCAAGCATTTAGAGATGTGGAAGATGAGTAAAAATTGTTCTGTTTGACACTAGAGGGCAGAAGGAGAAGGAATAGGTGGAAACTATAGAGATGTAAATTTCAGTTCTGTATGATAAAAATACTTTTTTACAATTAGAGTTATACAGAAATAGAATAGGCTACCTCAGTAGATGGTGGGTTTCCCCTCACTAAAGGACTTCAGGCAAAAGCTTCAGAGTTCTTTTCAGAGACATAGAAGCGTTTCCTGCTTAGATACAATTTGGACTTGACCTCTGAGGTCCCTTCCAAATTTAAATCTATGATCTTCTGAATCTCCTTATATCAAAAGAAGATGCATATATGTATTATATTATATTATAT
>NW_025350081.1:0-5744 GCF_016433145.1 Gracilinanus agilis
TCTCTTCCTCTCTCCTTCCTCTCTCTCTCTCTTTTTTCTTCCTCTCTCTTTCTTCCTCTCTCTCACTCTCTCCTTCCTTTCTCTCCTTCCTCTTCCTCTCTCTTCCTCTCTTTCTTTCTCTCCCTTCCTTCCTCCCTTTCTCTATCTCTTCCCCCCTCTTTCCCTCTCTCTCCTTCCTTTAAGATGAGGAGGCAATATCCTAAAAGGAGAATGTAAAATTCATAACCCAATTCGACTTGCCCGGAGACATCGAGAAAGGATAAACATCTTATTCTCACAAGCCCAGGGAAACACTCTTATTTCTCAACTCACAGACTTTGGAAGAGGATTGCCATTGGCAAATCTTATGGGTAGCAGCACTAATTAAAAGGGACACCTTTTGGAAACGAGGACAATGGCTCCTTTGCCTCCAGGCTACAGGAAGTTACACATCCTTTCCCAGAAAGGATTGCCACAGAGAGACGTCAGCTAGAAGCCACAGCGTGGGACCCGGAGAACAGGCTTTTCTGATGATTCTAGGGCCCAGCCGGACAAAGTGACCCACTGAGGCAGCACAAAGAATTTGAAAATTCCTCCGTAGGTAGCACAGCACAGCCCTCTAAATGCAGTCAGCCCCTGGCAAGTAATTAGACAGGCTCTCTGGAACTCAGTTTCCCCCTTTCAGTATTCAGAGCTCTCTTGTTCCGGAAATTGAGATATGGCTGCTTCCCAGTGGGTTGGCAGCAAAATATATGCACCTGTGATGGCTCTGGGTCTCTCTGGGTTGCCCAACAGGCCCTTCACAGATTTTCATTGAATCGAGACAGCAAGGTTGAACAGCAGGAGTCTTGGATTTGGTGCCAGATGTCGGGGTTCGAATTGCCCCCTGCGTAACTCTGGGCAAATCCCATCCCCTCACTGGGCTTCCGTTTGCTCGTCTATAAAACAAAAGCATTGGATTAGCTATTCTCTAAGGTCTCTCCCAGCTCCACATCCCAGGACTAGAAGCGTGAAGGGAACTTGGGAGAGAGTATAAATGGAAGCGAAGCCCAAAGGAAGCAATCAGGGCGAGGAAAGAAGCCTCACAGGGCAGCTCCTGAGAGGGAGGAGGACAGCCCTTTCCCAAGGCCAGAGGACAATGGCCCCTGCTCAGGCTTGACCAATCAGCAGAAAAAGAGAATGTGGACCCTTGGGAGGGAAAGCCTGGAGGCGGCTTTCTGAGACAATCTAAAAGAGGTAAAGACCCTGGGAGAGGGGGCCCACCGCCACAGAGACGCCACCAGTGGACAAGCCCCCCCCCCCAGCCTCCAAATCCTGGAAACTGGTGTCTTCCGGCACCCAGAGGCCCTCCAACCTTTGGGCCTAGCTCCCTCCTCTGTGAAACAAGGACAGCACTTGTACTCTTTGTTTTGTGGTGTTGGGAAAGGGATGACCTGTTAACTCGCTTTCTGTGCCAGCTTGTAGAAGAGGGGGCTGGACAAAGTCCTCCCACAGGATCGGAATCCTTAGAACTCCATGGGACGGAAGACCAGGCTCTAACCTCCCTAGGGGAGGGAAAGGACTTGTCCAAGGTCATAATGAGTAGCCAAGCCCAGATTCAAAATCACATCCTCTGACTCCATAGGCAGTGCCTTTCTGGGTCACTCCAGGCTTCTTCCTTCCCTAAAGTCCTAAGTGGTTGTAGGATCTTAATTTAATCCTAGGCGAGCAATGGGCGACCCAGGTACAAATAGTAGCCCAGACATAGGAGGCTAATTTCAGACAAGAATTCTCCCTCCCTATTTTCCTCTCCCGTCTGACTGCTTCTTCTCAGGTTCCTTTGTTGGACTGACATCAAGTATGGGGTGTACCCCAAGGCTCTCTTCTCTTCTCTCTACCATTCCCTGGCTGGTTTTTATCAGCTCCCAAGGGATCAATTATCTTTGTGCAGATGGCTCTTAGATCCATACAGGGGGTCCCAAAAGTCTTTGCACCAAGCCCTTGGGGACAGCCTATGCAGAGAGCCCTAACCTCTCTGTCAGTCATAAATATTCACGAAGTACCTACTATGTTTCAGGCCTAAGCGCTAAGGGTTGGGGATACAAATTCAAGTTTTAAAAAAAAAAGTCTGCCCTGAAGAAGATGGGAAAAGACAACCCAGGAAAGGAAGCTGAAAACAGGGAAAAGAGGAAGGGAGAGAGACATGCCAAGTGGGAGGCCATGTTGGAGAAGTCCCCTGGAGTCCCCAAGCAGTAGCTGGTGGGGTAAACTGGGAGAAGAGGGTGCTGAACCCCCTTCTCGGTTACACGGTCGCATTACCTGTTGGACACCTCTAAAATCAAGATGTCCAAAATGTCTTCCATCCTCTTCCGAACTTCTCTGTTTCTTCCCTCTAGTAATCGGTCATGTTCTCCTCCTCCCTCTCCCCGTCCACGTCCATGACCCACAAGTCGCCAAGTCTCGTGGGGGTGACTTCCTCAATGTTCCCCACGCCTCAGATACCTTCTCTCTTCATCACAGGCCTCTTAGAAGAAATCCGAGCTCCTTTCCAGGCTCAGCTCATTCTCGGCTCTTCTGAGAAATCTTTTCCGATTCTTTTCTTCTTAAGTATTCTCTTCCTCCCCAAATTGTGTGCATATTTTTTTTTTTAATTTTAAACCCTTAACTTCTGTGCCTGGGCTGGGTTAGCTAGCTTTTTTACTTTAGTTATTATAGATAAACTTTATAATATATAATTCTTAGTTATTGTATATTAAATTTTTTTTTTATTTTAAACCCTTAACTTCTGTGTATTGACTTATAGGTGGAAGATTGGCAAGGGTAGGCAATGGGGGTCAAGTGACTTGCCCAGGGTCACACAGCTGGGAAGTGTCTGAGGTCAGATTTGAACCTAGGACCTCCTGTCTCTAGGCCTGGCTCTCAATCCACTGAGCTACCCAGTTGCCCCCTTGTGTGCATATTTGTTTATATACGTGTGTATAAAATATGTGCATACATAGTTGGTATATGTTACGTTTGTCTATATATACACACATATACATTTATATATATATATGTACAGATACGTATGTAATGTACTTCTATAATTAACCTATTTTATATTCAGGTATCTGTAAAGATTAAAATTAATATACAATAGGGGCAGTGGATTGAGAGTCAGGCCTAGAGACAGGAGGTCCTGGGTTCAAATCCGGCCTCAGACACTTCCCAGCTGTGTGACCCTGGGCAAGTCACTCGACCCCCATTGCCTACCCTTACCACTCTTCCACCTATAAGTCAATACACAGAAGTTAAGGGTTTAAAATAAAAAAAAAATAAAAAAATTAATATATAATAACTAAGAATTATATATTATAAAGTTTATCTATAATAACTAAAGTAAAAAAGCTAGCTAACCCAGCCCAGGCTGGGAGAGAAAAGAGCGAGACAGGTGGAGTTACAGAATTTATAAACAAAATGCGAACACCCAACATGGAGGAGAGATTAAAAGGAATTCTGGGAAATCCTAAAGGAATTTTGGGGAACGTAGTTCAAAGGTACAAAATTCTCTAATTATACGTATGTCTTCCACATCATAGGGGCTGGGAGCACAACACTCCTATGATCTGAGAAATTCACATAAAATTTTTTGGCTTTCATGTTCTTTTCACAGATTCCAACTTTTTATTCATCTTAACTTTCAAAAAGAAATTGTGTATGTTTTTAAAATAAAGATATTTTATTTTCCTAATTGTATGTAATAACATATTTCCACAGAAGTTTTCCCTCCATTCTTCCTTCCCCCCTCCCAGAGCTGGCAAACACTTCGATCTGGGTTACACATGTATTATCAAATAAAAAAAATGTCCATATTGTTCATTTCTGTAAAAGAATAGTCATATCAAACCAAAACCCGAAATAAACCCCAAATAAACAATTGAAAAATCACATGTTTTCATCTGCATTCTGACTCCCACAGTTCTTTCTCTGGAGGTGGAGAGCGTTCTTCGTCCTAAGTCCCTCAGAATTGTCCGGGATCCTTGCATTGCTGAGAGTAGCTGAGTCTGTCACAGTTGGTCATTCCATAAATTGTATATTATCTCTGGTATTAAAAGATAAAATATGTCGATATTATACAATGCTATACATATATTTTATGCATTTCTGAGAAAGACTTTTAAAATAGATAAGCCTAAGAGCTGATTTTGCCTTTGTATCACCAGCATAGATCTGGAATAAGGTCTCAGAACACAGTAGATGCTTAATAAACCCTTATTGTACTGGATTCTTATCTACCTCCTTTGTTCTATTATCACAAGATTTAGAACTGGTAGAAACCCTTAGAGTTCCAATCCATTCCCCTATTTATTCATTCATTTTTTTTTTAAACCCTCACCTTCCATCTTAGAATCAATACTGTGTATCGGTTCCAAGGCAGAAGAGTGGTGAAGGGTAGGCAATGGGGGTCAAGTGACTTGCCCAGGGTCACACAGCTGAGGTCAAATTTGAACCCAGGACCTCTCATCTCTAGGCCTGGCTTTCAATCCACTAAGCCACCCAGCTGCCCAGCATTCATTCTTTAGTAAATATTTATTAAGGCCTACTATGTGCCAGGTACCATGCTAGAGCTGGAGGTACAGAGACAAACAAAACAGAAATCCCTGCCCCTGGTGAACTCGAGTTCTATTGGAGTGAAACAACATGAAAAAATAAAGGCGAAGTATATATGAGCCATAGATAAAGCCATTTGGGTGGGAGGGTATAGAAGGAGGGCGCTAGCAATTGAGGAATAATCTCATATAGAAGATGGTACCTGAGCTGGGCTCAGAATGAAGGGAGGGACGCCGAAGGGAAGGTTCAAAGACACAGTGGAGTCCAGGCTGTTCTAATGCAAGGAGAAAGAGAGGTCACCCAGAGGAAGGCAAATGGTCTCATTTCACTGGATCAGCTCTAGAATATATGTAAAAGTAAGTTGGAGCCACGCCATGAAGGGCTTTAAATGCCAAGGCTTGAAGTTATGCCAGGGCCAATTGGGAGCTACTCCAGGATTTCGGAGCAGCTAGGTGTCACAATAATCTACAGAGGTCAGACTTGAATTCCTGAATTCCACATTCCTGAGTTGAAATCTGACCTCAGGATTTACTAGCTGGCTAACCCTGGACAAGTCACTTCACCCTGTTTGCCTCAGTTTCCTTATCTGCAAAATGAATTGGAGAAGTAAATGGCAAACCACTCCAGTATCTTTGCCAAGAAAATCCCAAATGGGGCCACGAAGAGTTAAACCTGACTGAAATAATCGAATAACCACCAGCATCTCAAGTGATGAAGTGAAATGCTTTAGGAATATCAATTTGGAAAGTTGGAGAGGGGTGAGATTAGGAGCCTCTTACAATAGTCTGAGAGGTAACGAGGGTTTGAAATGGGAAGCTGAGAGTGGGAGGGAATCATGCAAGAGGAGACATGTGAAAGATGTAGAGGCAGAATTAGCAACAATTGGCAAATGATTCGATGTGGAAGTTGAGAGAGCCAGATGTCAAACATAATTTCAAAGGCAGAAACTTGGGTGACTGGAGGAACAGTGATACCCTCAAAAGAAATAGAGAAACATAAAGCTCCAGGCTTGGAGTTGGGAGGACTTGGGTTCAGATCTGACCTCAGACATTTCCTAGTTGTGTGACCCTGGAAAGGTCACTTAACCTTGATTGCCATAACCCTTGCCACTCTTCTGTCTTAGAAATTATACTAAGACAGAATGGGAAGGGAAAGGAAAGAAAGAAAGAGAGAGGGAAGGAAGGAGGGAGGGAAGG
>NW_025350082.1:0-2447 GCF_016433145.1 Gracilinanus agilis
TATATATATATATATACCTGTTGATATATCTTGACTTGTATATTCCAACAAAATGGCAAAGGGACCTAGGCTTTCCAAAATTCTTTGCATATCTGAAGGAGCATGAAACCTCCCAATTTAAAGAATCTAGATATTTTCTTCTATTCTTCAGGCCTAGGTCTTTATCATTGTTATGTACATGTAATCACAACAAATTTCACAATATTGGTATGGACATTAAGACCCAGTATAATAAGACCCAGAAGTCCAAGATTTGGAAGAGATGCTTGAGTATTCAATATTATATAGATCAATGTAGGAGAATGTATCAAGGGGCAGAGGTGGGGGGGGGAGCAATGTCAAGTGATTCAGAGAATCAAAGAATAAAAAGGTTATTGGATTCAGAAGATATTAATAACTTTGAAAAGAACTGTTTGCATAGACTGGTGAGAATGGAAATCAGATTGCAAAGGTATAAAAAGTAAATTAGTGATAAAAAGAAGGGATCCTTCATTTTATAAAAATGTGCCGGTGAAGAGAGAAAAATAGAATGATAGTTTAAGAATATAAGATCAAGGGAAGTTCTTATTTTCATATTTGTTTTTCTTTTAGAAGATACCAGAGCTTCTTTGTCAGTGTAGGGGAAAATTGGTAAAGAAAAAGAGATTGAAAATGCATGAAAAGGGAATGCCTGATAGAACAAGGTCACTGAGGAGACGAGGGAATGGGATCAAGAGTACAGGTATAGGGGTTAGCCTTAGCAAGACTAAATTTTCCTCTGAGACTTGATAGAAGGAAGAGAGAAAGGGTCAGGGCATAGAGAGATTTAGTGTATTGGGAGTTGTTGAGAAAGTTTATGTCAGATGTCAGTCAGTAAAGTAGGAACTGAAGTCATCCACTAAGGGTGAAGGAGTAGGAGTGGTATTGGGAGTATGAGGGAAGAAGAGAGTTTAGAATAGCCAGCTCAGGGAATGTGATAGAGTCAATAAGAAATGAATAAAAGAATTGCTGTAAAGCATTATGGGCCCAATTAAGTTTCAATACCATAAATTTACAATGGATCCATTCATCATGACTTCATTATTTCCTCCAGTAGTGTTTTATTTCTTGGAAGTAGACATAAAGGAAGCAGAAGATAGGAGTCACTCAGCCAAGGATAAGGATGAGAAGAGCAGGGATTTCAGAAAGCTAAGAGGGCAAGTGATGCTTCAGTGATAGAGGAAAGGGCATTATTGAATTGGCTGACCACAGACTCAAGACTGGTTAAGAATATTGCCAAAGTTACAGTTAGTGACAGGGCTAAAGCTAGAACCCAGTTTTCAATTGCACATGCTGATTTTGAGTCTCATACTATGTTTGTTTTAATGCCTGAGAGGCAGCCTAATGTAATATATCTTGTGCTGGAATTGGAATCAATAAAATTTGGGTTCAAATTCTACCTCTGACATTTTCTAATTGTATTCTAGTCATTTAACCTTTCTGAGTTTCAGGCAATGCTTATAACTTATCTAAGTTACAGACTCTTATGAGGAATCCTAAAATCTAAAATATTGATCATAGATTTAGAGCTGGAAGGAACCTTAAAGGTCATTCAGTCCAACCCCATCATTTTACAGATAAAAATATATCATTATGTACTTGGATGTATAGAGTCAGGATGCAACTTAATCATTGGCTACATACATCACTGGGTAGTAGTCAGTCAAAGGAACTATCCTCTACAGGAGCATCAGGAGGAGCAGAGATTAAAAACAGTAGTCAGAAACTAAATTGCTATCATACCAGTGGAATCATAAAAAGTGTCATGTCAAAGTGCCAGCCAAAAAGAAGTTATGGAATCAATAGCAAGTATGCTGGCTACAGACCACAAGCAGGCTTGGAACGTGAAAAAGACAAAAATCTGAGACCTGAAATGATAAAGAAACTCTTTTAAGGAGAACACGGGGCCATCAGTAGAAATGACAAATACTGGAGCTTGGAGAATAGCTCCCATACAAATCGTTTTAACTCTAGTTCTATGACTTTACCAGATTTTGTATTCCAAAGATTTGTTTGTTATTCTAACTTGAAATATGTTATTATGAATGGTGGCTTGGTACTGCCCCCACAAAAACCTTCCTTGTTTCTAATGGAACTCAAGACATTAGAAACACATTTTTATGTCTTGATCTTCAGCCCTCTCTTTCCCGTGCCCAACAAATGGCATTAGGGATGTGACTGCATCTCTACTCAAACATAGAAGAAGGTACTTTTGTGTTTTCATGAGAGAATTTAGAGACGTTTCTAAATCATTCTCTTAGGTGTTTTTTAAAATTGCATCTAAAAACTCATAGGGGATATTCTAGAAATGAAGTATTTTATTCTTAACAAATCCACCATTCATTTAGATTACTTATTCATTTTATACACACACTTATATGTCAGTTCTTTCTCTCTCTCTCTCTCTCTCTATATATATATATATCTAT
>NW_025350083.1:0-6257 GCF_016433145.1 Gracilinanus agilis
TTTATTTATATATAATAAAGGATATATTTATATAACAAAGTATATGTTTTATTTATATATAATTAGGCATTTTATTTTTATATAATGAACCATAAACTATATGTGTATTTATATGCTATATATAATGAATTATTTAAATATAACACACAAAAAACCCTAAGGGTTTTGAGCTAAACAGTCTCTAAAGTATTGAAACACTATCTCTATGCTAGCTAGCTATTTTGTTGTTGATGATTTAATCCCACCACATGGAGGATTTCACTAGTATAGGCAACTTCCCTTGAGGAATCAATCTCCAGGGATTAATAGGGAACGGCAACTCTTCTGAAGCTCTGGGAGTTTCTAGAGAGGTTATAGGACTGGCCCAGAGTCACTTAGCAGTGTGGGGAAGGGCAGGATGTGTGATGCAGTCAAGTCACTCTGACTCCAAGGAAGACCCTCTCTTGAATACAGAACTGTGTCCTTAAATAAACTTGCTTGAGCCCAGAATCAGTATCCAATTAAAAAAATAAAGGATTTGATTAAAATAATGTCTAGCACAGGGCCATAAATGGAATGTTGGAAGGGATCTAGTCATTTGAGGGATGTTGGAAAAGGATCTGAGAATATTTATTCTGGAGAGGTGACTAACGACCAGGAGAATTTTTAATTACCTGTGGAGGTAAGAGACTGTTAAGAAGCTCCTAATCGTTTTGGCCATCGAGCAACACCTCATTATTTTCTAGCTCTTTAGAGCATCCATGGAAGAGTGCACAGGCCTAGCTCTTGCCACTGGAATAGTTTTCACGAGCATCGGCAGAACTGGGCCGTTGTCTAGGTGACTTTCTGTTGCTAACGGGGGAGGACCTTCCCAATTCAAAATCGGCCATCTCGCCAAAATGGTACCCTCCTCCCCAGACCTTCAGTTTGGCAAGAGACTGGCTATGAAGAGGGAGTCATTTTACGCATAACCTGCAGAGGAAATAGCCTAGAGAAACGCTAAAAATAAGGAAGGAGATTTTGGCTGGGATATCTGACATGTAACCCGATGAGGCAAGAAGCGATGGAAAAGACATAAGAAAGACATGCGAATGCTTCCCATTTTCTTCTTAGGCAGGCAGAGCGGCAGCTCCCCCAACACATCCCCATTTCTTCTGCTGACTCCTAGGCAGGCTGGCCATCTCCTGCCCTGCAGTCACACCAGGCAAACAGGCATCCGATTATCTCTGCCTTTGCCAAACTATGGCCAAACCAAGCCTCATATTCCAGTTAATCTCTAAACCTATGGATAATTGACTCTGACTTTCTCCTCTCTCTCTCTCTCTCTCTCTCTCTCTCTCTCTCTGTCTGTCTCTCTGTCTGTCTCTCCCTCCCTCTCTGCATATATAAGTTTAAAATTTGAACTTAAACATAAATAAAATGGATATTTTCACAAATAAAATAGGACAAAACAGTCAAGGGAAGATGTGATGCCCAATTCGTTTTTCTCTTTAAAGATATAAATTCCAACATGTAACTCATTTTCATATTTTCCCCATTACATGTAAAAATAATACTTTAGCATTCATTTAAAATTACTTTTTGGTTAAAATTTCTCTCCCTTCTTTCCACCCTCGCTCCCACTCCTTGTCCCTCCCCAAGACGTAAGCAGTCTGATATAGATTTTACAAAACATGTAACTTTCAGAGCTGTCTGTGATTTTTTTTTCTGGTCTTTCTTATATTATCTTCTGCTAATCTTATGAAAATGTCTCTATGACCTTCTTTCTTTCTTCCACTGCCCTAGGGAATATGTGAGAGCTTAGGGAGCAAAATGTTCTAAAGAGTCAGGAATACTTCAGTTCAATTCTGACCTCAGATGCTTAGTAGCAAGATGACCCTAGAAAGTAAGTCTGCTGCCTGCCTCAGTTTCCTCAAATGTAAAATGAGATCAAATGAGATGATATTTGTAAAGCCTGAGCATGATGCCTGGAACATATTGCTGTTGTTTATTCTTTTTTTTTTACCCTTAACTTCTGTGTATTGGCTCCTAGGTGGAAGAGTGGTAAGGGTGGACAATGGGGGTCAAGTGACTTGCCCAGGGTCACCCAGCTGGGAAGTGTCTGAGGCCAGATTAGAACCCAGGACCTCCCATCTCTAGGCCTGACTCTCAGTCCACTGCGCTACCCAGCTGTCCCTTGTTTATTCTTTTCAAACGCCTCATGACCCCATTTAGAGTTTTCTTGGCAGATATATCAAAGTAGTTTGCCATTCCCTTTTCCAGCTCATTTTATAGACGAGTCAACTGAGGCAAACAGTGTCAAATGACTTGTCCAGGGTCACACAGCTCATAAGAATCTGAGGTTGGATTTGAACTCATCGAGATGAGCCATCTTTCTTCCCAAGCTCAGGATGCTGTCCACTGCACCACCTAGCTGCCTGGAACATAGAAGGTGCTTAAAAATACTTATTTCCTTCCTTCCTTTGAAGGCAGAAATCGCCCCTTTGATGTCTCCTTCTACACTTATATACACATATGGTGTTTACCAGATCAATGTGAGTTTTTTAAGGACAAGGACTATTTCCTTTTCATCTCGATAGCCTCAGGACCCAAGGTGGTGTCTGGCATGTAGCAGGCACCTAATAAATGCTTGTGGATTGATTTTAAAATAATTTAAATGAGAACCAAAATTCTCCAGGGCTCCCACCAGCAAGCACAGGCTGGGCATTTTGTTCATCCTGATCAGGTCAGATGAGAAGTCACTTCATATCCGGGTTGCCGATAGTACTTTTTCAAAGAAAGATAGATAGTTGGTAGGTCTTAACTAGTTGGCCAATAAGTCACTCCACAAGCATTTATTAAGTGCTTACTATGTGCCCATCAGTGTGCTAAGTGCTGGGGACACAATGGAGGCAAAAGCCAGTCTCTGCTCTCAAGACATTGATGAAGAAATGGGGGAGACAATAAGAAAACAAGTGGCTGCACACAAAATCTAGAAGGAGAGACCAGAGACAATCAACAGAAGCACCCTAGAATTAAGGGATATTGGGAAAAGTTGCTTGGAGAAGGTAGGATTTTTGCTGGGACTTGAAGGATGCCAAGAGGCAGAAATGAGGAGGAAGAACCTTCCAGGCATGCAGGACAGTCAGTGAAAACGCCAGGAGTTGGGAGTTGGACTATCTTGTACAAGGAACAGCACGGCAAAGCAGTGTCACTGGATGGCAGAGAATATGGCGGCGGGAGAGAATGGAAGGTGTGTGTGAAATGGACTGTGTCAAAGGCTGCAGAAAGATCGAGAAGGTTGGAGATTGAGGAAAGGCCATTAGGTTCTACAATTAAGAAAGCAGCAGTCACTTTGGAGGGAAGGCTCAGCTGAATGATCAGATCAGAAGCCAGACTGTAAAGAGTGGTAAGGGTGGGCCATGGGGGTCAAGTGACTTGCCCAGGGTCACACAGCTGGGAAGTGTCTGAGGTCAAATTTGAACCCAGGACCTCCCATCTCTAGGCCTGGCTCTCCATCCACTGAGCTACCCAGCTGCCCCCTGTTTACTTTATTCTTCAGAGAAATTAAAAAATAAAAGTGAGTCTTCTAGCATGGGCTGACTTTCCTAGGCTCTAGAAGGAATGTTACATGTGCTCCTTACCTCATTGTGACAAGTATAAATGCATCCCTCTCCGACCTCCCGAATGCGATTGGGAATAGAATAACACCCACCAGCTGGGTCCATTTGGGGGTTGGTCATTTTTCACTTTGGCAACCAGTAGGGTCCTAGAATGGCTGCCAAATCCTGGCACCCTGCGATTTCTTGTCAAACTTTGTTGGTTTCATGAATTACTCATTGGTGCAAATCCTAGTACAGAGGTTTTAAAATAACTTGCAAATAAAATAGAATTTAGGAAAAGCACAGCAGCACCATGTATTACTCTCCTTTTTAACATTCAGAAAAGGTTCGTGCCTCAATTCCTCCACCAATCTCTCCATCCATCCATTTATTCATTCACTCACAAGATAGAATAGGAGAAAATGAATGCTACTCATCTTGGAGTAATAGGAGCCAAGGTCAAATCCTGGCCCTTCCACTTCCTCCCTCCCTGTGTACATTTTAGCAAGGCTGGCCTCAATTTACTCAGTCCCAAAAAGAGAACGTTGTGCTACAGTTCTATGATTTCTTCCGTCCCTAAAACTAGGATTTTAAGATTCATTCATTCATTCATCCAAAAAACATTTATGAAGCACCAACATTGTGGGAAAGTGGTTAGGCGCTCGAGATCCAAAGGCAAAATAAAATAGAGCCTGACTTCAAAGAGCCTCCACTTTGCAGGGCCAGTCAACATACCAATCAATCAATGTCAATCCATAAACATTTACCAAGCACCTACTATGTGCCAGGCACTGTACTTAGCTCTGGGGGTTCAAAAAGAAGCAAAAGACAGTCCCTGCCCTCAAGGAGCTTCCAATCAAATGGTTTATGACCTATATACAGATAAGAACGTTTAAAAAAATCTATTCAAAATAAACACAAATCATTTTGGTGGGAGAGAATGAAGAGGGAAAGCACGCTTGAAGGTTGTTTTTGGATAGGGATTGTGGCATTCCTCGTGTCTGATGTCTCCTGCTAGCCCCACACCAAAGTCCTGAGGGTAGGGTTAGGGCAGAGTTAGTCAGTCAGCATTAAGTTCTTGGGATACAAAGTAGGACAAAATTAAGTTCGAGATGCTTCGAATGCAGGAGAGAATAAAAATAAGCAGGCAGCTGAGGAGCCTTGCGGGACGGAACGGGCAACCTGCAGTCATCCTCAGACCCTTAACTAGCCGTGTGAACCTGGGCAAGCCACGGAACTTCTGGTCATCTCGGTTTCCTCACTGGTGAAATAGAGATCACAAAAGCGTCTACTGTCCACAGTCAGCATGAGGCTCTCAGGAGATAATAATATTAAAGGGATTTGCCAACCTTAAAGGTCTATGTGAACCCAAGCTATTATTATTACTGCTCTACATCCACATAATATTATATTAGAGATGATAGATAAGCTATTATTCTGAGTATATACTCCGTATATACAAAATATAGAGTGTAAATGAGGAGAGAATGGACTCGTGGTGTCACTAGCAGATGCTTCTACCAACACAAGGCGCCATCTTGGTTTTTAGGGAAGTTCTTGACCGAGTCAAAGAGAGGGTGACTCGTGACTGCCCAGGGTCCTCTCTCTGGTAAGTGTCAGAGGCAGGACTGGTCTTTCCCACTCTTTGGCCAGCTCTCTATCCACTACACCAGCCTTCCTCTCCCTAACGGTGCCTAGCCCAGTGCCTGACCCATAAGAGGTATTTAATAAATGCTCAGTGTTTGATGGATTGGTTGACTGATTGCTCTTGGTGACTCTACAGACCTGGCATGCTTTGCAGGAAGGCATTTATGTATGAGCACATTTGGTCCTCACTCAAATTATGCAGATTTGCCGTCGCCCTCACCACCTGCTTGGATACACACAGAAACTGCTTTCCAAGACCAAAAAAGCATCGAACATCGACTTTTCCTGGCTGATTAAGGTGCTCATCCATCTCCGGCTATTGGTACGCATTCAAATCAGTGTCATGCGGGCTGCTGAGGCTGATCGAAAAAGTCCCCAAATTCATATTTCATCTAGAGATAAGTGCAGCAATCAATCTTTCCCCACGTCTGAGGGGGCTATTGTAGTCCTGCCCATGACGTAGCAGCTGTACACAGCTATTGTCATGGCTCCCTGCCCTAATTACTCCAAATGAACCCTTTCGGGCGCTGGAGCCTGGCAGGAGGGATGAGATGCCAGCACCATGATTGGCCCCTGTGAATTTTTACCGTGTTTCGGGGAGCAGCTGTCACGAAAGCCCTTACATCATGCAAAAATTATAGGAGTCCAGAATACAGCAAAGACCTTTAAACAGTGGGAGCTGCAGGCCAGGCTATTAAAGGGTAGGAAAAATCCTGGTCATGTCTATAAAAGTCAGTATTCCCAGGTTAGGTGAGTTTGGCACTCAAGTCTTCTGTTAAATGAAATGAGTAACTGACCCCACAACCACTGGGTTTTTTCTCTTGCTTTCTTTTTTTCCTTCCTTTCATTCTTTCTTCTTTTCTATCTCTCTCTTACTCGTTTTCTTCCCTCATTTCTTCTTCCCCTTCTTCCTTTTTTCTTTCTCTTCCTTTATTTCTTTCCTTCCTTCTTTCTTCCTCTCACTCTTCCTCTCCCTTCCTTTCTCCCTTTCTCTCTCTCTCTTTCTTTCTTTCTTTCTTTCTTTCTTTCTTTCTTTCTTTCTTTCTTTCT
>NW_025350084.1:0-2075 GCF_016433145.1 Gracilinanus agilis
ATATAACAAATAGTATTATTGTATAATATGTAATAAATTATATAATATATAATAACATAATAGTAAATAATAATTAAAACTTACATTGTGCTTGAAGGTTTGTAGAGCATTCAACATATTTTATCTCATCTGCTCTTTAAGAACCCTAAGAAGTAGGTGCTGTTGTTATCTCCACTTTTTGAAGAGGTAACTGAAGCTCAATTAAATTCAAAGAGGTTAAGGAATTTACCTAAGTCTACACAGATAGTTCTTTGAGGCAGGATTTCCACTCAGGTCTTCCTGACTCCAAGTATAACACTATCTAGGATACCAGTTGGCTGCCTCTGTGGCCATACTGCCTCTGTGTATGGCCCAATTTCTACCCTCAATGCTTTAATTTGTTTGTTTGTTTTGGGCCTTTCTTCCTTTTTTTCTTTAAATTAAAAAAGATAGTTTGTGGGACACTAGGTAGTAGAGTGGATAGAAGTGTGAGGACCTGGGTTCAAATCTAGCCTCAGATACTTGCTAGCTGTGTGATGCTGAGTAAGTTACTTAACCTACATTGCCTAGCCCTTACTGCTCTTCTGCCTTAGAATTGATACTAACACAGAAAAAAGTAAGGATAAAAAAAACAAAACAAAGAAAAAGAGGGAAAAAGATGATTTACTTTCAGGAAGTTACCACCACTTTGCCCTACCACTCCCCCTTTCCAAATTTAGAGACACTGAGACAGGAAAATAATTATATATAATATATTTAAAAGAGCAATATTTTCATTCATATGGGTATCTCTGCACTGATTCTGGCTGCAGTCATTATTTCTTGGATTATAGCTAAAAATGTCCATCACCTTGTGACTCTCTTAACTTTCACAGGGCTGGAGTTGAGATAACAGAAAATGACTTTGTTGCTTGGCCCCACTCAGTCCCCCTCTAACATGGGGGGATGTGCTAGAACTTGCACTCTGCTGGAATGGCTTTCAAAACTCAGTGTCATTTTTTCCATGTCATGATGAGTCACTGGAGCACACTGCTAGTGGATGATAAAAAGATATGTTTGGAAAAAAATCAATTTGATTGCCTATTGGTCCTTCTACAAAGAAACGACTTTTCTCATATTACATTTTCCTCTTTATTGTCTTCATTAGGGATGTTATAATAGAAGTATTCAACTCACAGCCTGAATATAGCCTATACCAGATTGAGATGTAATTGAGATATGTTTAACAAAAAGAATAAAAATAAAATAAAACAAATAATGTTACTTATTTATTATGAATAGTTATGGTTTATTATTATTACTTTTATATTTTGTTATTATATATTTTATATTATGTATTTATATTGTTAATATTAAGACATGTGGCTCTCTAAGTCAATATTTAACCCAGGAGGTTATTTTTTCTTTTTGAATTTGACATAATTGGCCTATAACAATATGATGCCATATCATTATGACACCACACATATTTTTTTCTAGTTTTTACAAAGTGATATTTACTTTGAAGACATAGTAAGCAAAATAGTTTTCTCAAACATTTCCCCTTCCCTACCTAGGAGTATATTCTCCCTTTGCCCCTTTGGGTCCTGACTTTGGTCAAACTTCCAAGTGCAGTCATGGAAAGAGTCCTCCTCTCTGCTACCTCTGGCTTGGGTCCCTTAGTAGAGGAATGTCAGACTCAAATAGAAATGGGGCCACTAAACCATATAGGGGGATCCCTGTGGGCTAAATATTGACTTAGAAAACTACATATGTTTATGTATTCCTTTTTTATTAATATATTAACACATGAGAATCATATAATAACTACATCCTCTCTAGCTTGTACTCAGGAGGCTTCATGTTTGTCACCTCACATTTGGGAGACAGCTTGTTGAAATTGCATTTTGTTCTACAAACTCATTTTTTCTTTTGTAAATTCACAAATAAACAGAATATGATCTTATATTTTCTATGCTCTCAATCAGTTGTGTGATTATGAAGACACTGTGTGGTCTGCTACAAGAAATGGTATTCTGAAGCCTGTCAATTCCATTATCACATCATCATGATTATCATCAATATATATATATATAAATCCCATATTCCATATTATA
>NW_025350085.1:0-1449 GCF_016433145.1 Gracilinanus agilis
TCTCTCTCTCTCTCTCTCATTATATCTGACTCTAGTGCTGTTAACATTTAGGAGTGAGGAAGAAACAAGAGTAATTTACTTTTATACATTACATTGATAGAGCATCACATTCATAATGCAAGTATTATGGATGGATTACAAACATAACATTAATACATTGTTGTATATAATACATTCAATGGATATAATAATTAATAATAATGTAAATATTTACATGGACTTGAGACTTAACAGCAATTCAAGTCTACTGTAGGAAATGTTTACAAATTGGGAAATGTGGTTCTTGTTTACAGTTCTTTTATGCATAAAATGATATTGTATTGTTGTTGCTTTTAAGGTAACAATTTTTACATACATTA
Source organism: Gracilinanus agilis (assembly GCF_016433145.1). Lineage (NCBI taxonomy): Eukaryota > Metazoa > Chordata > Mammalia > Didelphimorphia > Didelphidae > Gracilinanus > Gracilinanus agilis. The sequence continues at coordinate 360 of NW_025350085.1, forward strand.
TTGAATTTAAACCTCAATGTATCCCCTGTGAAGTAAATATAGGAGGTATGGCTTCTCTCTAATTTCATTTCTCATTATTGACATCTGTTAGTAAATGGAAATATGTTTGAATTTACATAAGTTTCAGAAAAGATTTTTAAATTTGGCTGTGATATTTTAATTGAAGTGATATAGTAGGAAGACTGATGTATCTGAGTCATGAAGATATGAGTTCAAATATTATATCAGACACATACTAATGTGACAATTAAAAATTCCAAGAGACTGGTTTCTAGATAAGAAAATCAATTAATTCATTAGGTAAGCATTGACTAATGAATTATTTGATCAGTGACCTCTCTTAGTGGTCAAAAAACAAGGAAGACCCTCATACAAGTACCAAAATACACATTTTAGGGGAGCTCATTCAGCCTCTCCCTCACACATCCCAAGACTTCTCTAATTGGTAAATAGTCAATGAGGAGATGGTCCAAGATTCTCCAACCCTTCCCATTCTTGGGAGTTGGTTGATAGCCACAGATTTAGTTCTATGCCCTCAATGCATGCATTTTGTGAGTGTGTTTGTGCATGTGTGTGTGTGTGTGTGAAATCAAGTTCTGCCTATTCATGTGTCATTCTCTAATGATTCTTGATGAGAAGTTGAAAGACTTATTTTGCTATGTATAAGTGCATCTGGCCTGAGTTCATTAACTAGATAGAACCTCAAAACCTCAAAACCTCTTGTATATAACAAAGTGGAAGATCCTCTGGGATGGGACATTTCTCTGAATTTCCTAGGAACAAAAGAATGAGAGATGAGGCTGAGCCTTGAAGAGAGAGCTTCAGAAACAGAAATAATTCAAAATATTAAAAACAATACTTTCAATAGCTGTGTGACACAAAGCAAATCATTTAATTTCCCTTGACCTCAATTTTCCCATCTGTGAAATGAGGATAATAATTAGCACCTATCTCACCAGGTTGTCATGAGACTCAAATTAAATTTTATATATATTTTTGTGTGTATGCAATTTGCCAGCCTGAAAGTGCTACAAAAATGTCATTATCATCATCGTCATCGTCATCATCATCATCATCATCATCATCATCA
>NW_025350086.1:0-3816 GCF_016433145.1 Gracilinanus agilis
TATATATATATATATATATATATATCAGCATTTTATGGCAGCAAAAATCTGGAAACAAAGTAGGTGTCCATTAGTCAGGGGTGGTACATGAACATAAAGGAATATTACTATGCTATAAGAAACAATGAATGTTGTAAATTCAAAGAAAAACATGGGAAATTTTAGGTGAACTGATGCAAAGTAAAATCAACAGGAGCAAGAAAATAATATTCATGATGGCTATAACAAAAAAAACAGGTTGTTATGAGAAAAAAGTATTCTCAACTTTAAGGTGCTATAGAAATATAATCAACGTAATTGCCTGTATTATCTGTGTGTCAGAGAGGAGGCCTCATGTACCTGTGCTATGGTTGAGTATCTGACATCTGGGTCAGAGTCCATTCTTGAGGTTCTAATGCTACTTGACTGTACCATGAGCTGTGATGGGGTCACAAGCTCTAAGTCAAGAGAGTTCATCTCCTTCACCCTTGATGTACTAAGTACCTATTCCAAGGTCTTACAATCCAATAAAGGAAGATTTAATGGTTTTTTGAATGAGTAGAGAAGAAAACATGAAAAAAGAAAACTCACCACCTGAGAATCAGGAGACCATAGGTGCCTTGCTTGATAAAAGGCCTTACACACCCAGTAGATAAAGAGTAAAGGTTTATTGAATGAGTAGAGAAGATGGTATGGTTTAAGAATAGAGAGATTCCTGATTTCCTCATGCTTGTTTCTTCCTCTGTTAAAATAAGAGTTAGTTGACTGTTGTGTTAACATTTATCTAGACCTTAAAGGTTTGCAAAGTGCTTTACAAATATTAATCCACTTTATATATCAATGAATAAGAGTTGTAGTGATTTACACTGTATATGTCTTTTATGTAAATAGGTGTTTCAACATTGTCATCTTCATTACAATATAAGCTCCTTGAGAACAGTGATTTTTTTTGCTATTTTCTGTAACCCCAGCACTTAACCCAATGCCTGACAAATTCACTGACTGACCAGACGGCTTCTAAGTTCCCTTTCCCCTCAATCTATTCTAGACTTCCCATCATAATGAAGGTATTTTTACACCCTTCCCTTCTCTTTTAGTATAAAATCTAAGAGAGAAGAATGTCTAGGGCTAGGCAATGGGGGTTAAGTGACTTGCCCAGAGTCACACAGCTAGGAAATGTCCAAGGTCTGATTTCAACCCAGATCCTCTCAACTCCAAGCATGGTACTTTATCCCCTATGCTGCCTACATGCCCCATAATCAAAGTATTAAAGGCATTTTCCAAAATGAAAAAGTTTCCTAATATTGCCAGGAAATATGAGAAATAACACTGGTAAATAGAAAATAAACTGAGTCACAAAAAGTCTTAGATTTTGGAGCGGGTCCCATATAAATTGATAGCAGCAATTTTCAAGGATGCTTTACCAGATCAGGACACATTTCTTTTTTAAGCATGCTTGGTAGAGTTAACTGGTAAGCTCCTGCTAGGTGACTAATGATGACTCATCAATGGTCACTATAATCAAAGGCCCCTGTGGTTTCTCTTAAAAGTCATTGAGATTTTCTATTTGTTCTTTCTAAGACTTGATGAATTCACACAGTCTCCTGAAGGAAGAAAAGAGCTCATCATTTTTTTTTTCAAAGACTCATCTTTACTCTCCAACCACACCTTCTGCATCAGCTTCTAAAAAGTCATGAAACAGGAAGTGTTATAGAATATAAGAAATGAAAAAAAACTGTTGTTTAGCATAAAACAGTCTTATATCTTTCTTGCACAATCTCTCTTTCACAACCCACTCCTCCTCCCCCTTGTTAAGTTGGCTAGTAGGTTTCTCCCAAAGTGAGTTTAACACCCACCACCCACTTCCAAATAAACATATGAAAGATGATATTTGCCAGTTCATAGATTCAGAGCTGGAAGAGACTTCAGAGGTCATCTAGTCCAACCAACCCATTCTCTTTGCAGATGAGGAAACTGAAGCAATATAAGTGATTTGCCCAATGTCACACAGATCTCAAGTAGCAGACAAGATATGAGCTCAGATCTCTCACTCCAAATGCAGCATTTTTTCAATAGTATCATGTGGCTAGTTCCTATTTCACATAACATGAGATCTTAAAAGATCTCACATAACTTTGGGAAACTCTTACTATTTATCAGAGTTTGCCTCACAACTTGGGGACTTTTCACTATTATTTCCCAGGTTCAGATGCTCTTTTGGGTTAACATTCAAAACTATAATTGAGGGGCCTTTCCTCAATGACTTGTTCATCAAACCAAGCCAGATGACACAGAAATGTAATACTTAAATGGCCTCCTTTCTTGCCTTTTCCTCTTAGAATCCCTAATAATCTTTTCAAAAATTTGGCTCAAATGCCACTGCCTACATGATATGCTTTTGTAAACTCTTCAAACAAAATGATTATCTCAAAAATTACTTTAATGTATTGTTTTTATATTTTGTTATATTTTATATATGTATACATACATATTTTACATTTTATTTTATATTTTATACATACATACATTTTATATTTTATTTTATTTTATTTTTATATATACATATATTTTTATATTTTATATATACATATATTTTATATTTTATTTTATATTTTACATATATATACATACATATACACATGCACACCTACAAAAGGAAATATGGTCTAATTGATAAATATTCAGCCTCAAAACCAGGAAAATGTGGGTTCATATCCTGCCAGTGACACACACTGGCTATGAGATATTGGGCAAATAACCTAGATATACACTTACAATTCAGTGTCTCTGTAACCATTTAATTTCAAATCGGCATTGTAGAACACTCAGATCTTGGTTAGACATTGAAGAGGCCATGGTCATCCATTCCTTGAGCCATGACCAGTCATCCTGACTTTAGTCCTGCCACTGGACTTTTAGGATTCTTGAAAAGAAAGTGAAGCTGATGTTTTTGCATAACTCTGCCTTGCTTAAATCCAATTCACAGGCAAGTCAAGACATCAGCCCATTATGTCATTGGTCCTCTTCAAAAAATGAAAGACAAGCAACAAGAGTAACCGTCTAAGACCATAATGTTAAGAGAATGTAAAGTACCTGTGAGGATCTACTGCCCTTGTGACTTCGTGTGGTGCACACAAGTTATACCATGCTCTAACATTCTCCCTTATACAAAACGTGATTGCTCTAGATTGATCCTTCCATGAGGGCAACTTGGGACAGTCTATTCAGCAGTCAACACATAATAGGGAATGATGGGGTAGCTTGCACACTGAAAAGCAAAGCTAGGATTCAAAAAGAATTTGAAAGGATAGAATGATGGGCCAAATTGAATAAGACAAAATGTAATAGCAATAAATGCTGTCTTACATTCAGGTTTTAAAAAATCAACTAACAAAGAGTGTGTGAGACATGACTAGATAATTCTTGTTAAGATTATTTAAGAGTTTTAGTGAACTACAAGACCAACTACAAGCAACAATGTGACATGAAAGCCAAAAAAATTTAGGCAACTGAGAGATATAGTATACAGTCAAGAGATATGATCGTCCTTAATGTCTTACATCTGGGGAGAACCATATATAGATTATTATGTTGAATTGTGCAAACCACATTTTAGGATGCACATTGTCAAGCTAAAAGAAATATGTATATGTATATATACCATATGATATAAAGGAATATATCTATTTATTGTTACATATTAATATGTAATTATTATGTATTCTATAGTAAATATATGGAAAATATTTATTTTATTTCTATATATTTAAACAAATATATAAATAAATATGTCATAATATATTTATTTTATGCGTAAAATAAATATATTATTATGTT
>NW_025350087.1:0-5956 GCF_016433145.1 Gracilinanus agilis
CTCCCACGGCTGGAAATGAGCCGGCACACACGGCTCCCTCCCAAAGCCCGAGTGAGGCAAACACAGGCGGCCGTTTGTGCCAAGCTCGGCTCCGAATTAGCTGCATTCCATTTCATTAAAACAATTACCTGAGAGCCGGCCAAGAATGACACAGAGCTTCCTCCGGCCCCCAGGCCCCCCCAGGGCCTCCCCACCACGTGGCCGGCCTCCCAGTCTCTAGAGGCCACGGAGGCTCCGGCCGGGGTGCTGGGCCCAGGCTCGCCGCAGGGGCCCAAAGCCCTTTGCGTGCGCAGGGATCGCGCGGATGGGCCACAGAGCAGGGAGTCAGCCAGAGCGGAGTCCCGGGGCCCAGCCGGGGGACATCTCTGCCCACGAGGCTTGGGTGTGCCCATTTTACAGAGCAGGACACTGAGGCGCACGAAGCCTCGGGGACAGACAGCCAGGCTATGGCGGAAGCTTGTTGTTGACTGAATCTGGCCATCTTTCTGCTGACCGACAGCCCTCTGGGAAGCAAATGAGAGTGGGGGTGGGGGTGGCCGTCTCTGCCCCCCATTCTTCCCATCTCCCCAGAAGGCAGCACAGCACACCAGGCAGAAAGCTGGAGCCCCACCTCTCAAAGGAGCCCCAGGCTCTGCCCTCTGGCCTCCTCCTGGGGCTGGAGCTGGAAGGAGCTTTGCAGAAGGACCAGCCGGGTGGCCCAGAGCAGGCCTATAGACCTGAGGTCCTGGGTTCAAATCTGATCCCAGGCACTTCCTACCTGTGTGGCCCTGGACAAGTCACTTCACTCTATTAGCCTCAGACTCCTCCCCAAAAAGCCCTCCTTGGGACAGGAAGAACCAACACCCCAAAGGCAGGCTGTCCTCTCAGGTCAGAGGCTGTCCGTCCACTTCTTATCTTCCCACAAGGCTGGGCCAGTGGAGAGGAAGCTGCTTCCCCAGAGGCACTGTGTGGACATCGAGGCCAGGAGCAGAGAAAGGTCCGGGGCTCTGAGATCCCTGGGCCGGGGTGGGCCTCAACGTGGGCTCTTCTCCCCAAATTCTGCCGGCCCAGAGCCCCTACAGACATCTCCTCCAGACTCTCCCCCCACCCCACCCCCGCTTTATAGGGGGCCAGAGGTCACTGGGTGGATAGAGCCCGGCCCAGAACACCTGGGTTCAAATCTAGCCTCAGAGACATCCTAGCCAGGTGACCCTGGGCCAGTCACTCAAACCCCACAGCCTAGCCTTTGTCTCTCTGCCTTGGAGGCGTTTCTAAGTCAGAAAAAAAGGCTAGAAAAGGCCTTTGGGAAGCCTCTCCAGACCACAGACCCCTTCATTGTACAAAGGAAGAAATAGAGGCCCCACAGGGGAAAATGATCTGCCCAGCTTCCTGGAAGGAGTGAAAGGGCAGAGCTGAGATTTGAACCCAGGACCAGAGCCCTTAAATCTCTTGTTTTCTCCCCTATACTATGCCACTCCACTTCCTCACTTCTTGAGAAATGGGTATCCAAATGAGGGCTCTGGCTCCACGTCTCCCCTAAACTCCACCAACAACAGTCCAGAAACCTAATCCAGCAGTTCCGCTGACACCCCCAAGGCCCCTGGCCATCAGTCCTTCTATGGGGAGGGCTCGGCTCTGGGGAGAACCTGGCTCAGTGCCCAAGGGGAGGGCACTCACCACACCACGGGCTTTGGGCAAACTGCTTCCCCAGAGCTGGCAGCTGGGGGGCCCGACCCCGGCCCACCACACAGAGGAGCCACAGACTGACGGCACAAAGTGCAGACTTTCCATGGAAACAGGGAGGTTCCACGGCCGGGCTGCCCGAGGCGGCCCCCCTGTCCCCCAACGGGACAATAAGGCTCTGTTTGCCGCTAGGTCAGAGCTGCGGGAAGCTGAACGATGACAGATCCAGACTGCAGAGGCCACTGGGTGATGCCCACAGCTGGCTGGACCCCCAGTAGGGGCTGTGGGGCTTAGAGCCGTGTCCGCCTGGGTGCAGGCCCCAGGAAGGCACTCTGGAGCACCCACACCCTACCCCCGGATTAGTAAGTGGGGATAGGAGGACACCAGCGTCCATATAAGAAGCCACACAAGACATTCATAAGCCACACAGGCAGTCCCACGGCCACAAGAGAGTTGCCAGAAAGCCGGGGAGGCCACAGTCACCACCACAGCAAGCATGTATATGAGGTGGCCAGGCCTGAGATGGGAGGTCCTGGGTTCAAATTTAACCTCAGACCCTTCCTGGCTGGGTGACCCTAGGTGAGTCACTTCACCCCCACTGCACAGCCCTGAGTGCTTTTCTGCCTTGGAACCAAAACAGCATCTATTCTAAGACAAAGTAAGAGGTAAAAAAAAAAAAAATCACATTACACATGTTACTGCCTCACCAGGTTTTGAGCTTCATCCTTTGAAGCAGGAGCTATTATAATAATAGATTCAATTACAATATACAATAACTAAGGAAACTGAGCAGAAGAGAGAAAGTGACTTGCCTAGGGTCAAACAGAGAATAGATATGCAACACAGGATTTGAACTTCCTGACTCTAGGCCCAAACTGTCTATCCAGCTGTGTAGTGGCCTCTAGTTGTAGGGCTAATACAGGCCCCAAAAAAGTCAGGTGACTACCCAAGGTCACATGGTTTCATGGAACTCCACTGAAGTGGAATCAACTGACTCCAAAGCCAATGCCCTATGCCACCAGCTAGGCTGCCTGCTGAGAGGTATGCCACTTAGAACCGGGCAAAATGGGGCCTGGCACTAAGAAGCAGACAAGGGCTGGGTCATAAATGCCCTCAGAGTACACCTTGGATGCCGTGGAAACTCTCTCTGGGAAGGCCCAGCCAGGATTTTCAGCCAAAAGGGCATCTTTTTACTTTTTAGTAGGAAGAAGGCAGCCAGGCAGCTCAGTGAATGGAGCGCCAGGCCTAGATACAGGAGGTCCTGAGATCAAATCTGGCCTCAGACACTTGTTAACTGTGTGACCCTGGGCAAGTCACTTGACCCCCATTGCTTAGCCCTTACTACTCTTCTGCCTTAGAGCAGACGCACAGTATTGATTCAAAGATAGAAAGTAAGGTTTTGGGGGTTTTTTATACATATATATCTTTATGGGGGCAGTTGGTTGGCTCAGTGGATAGAGCTGGGCTGGGAAACAGGAGGCGATGGAATCAAATCCAGCTTCAGATATTTCCTAATTGTGTGAATTTGGGCAAGTCACTTAACTCCACTGCCCAGTTTTAGGGCTCTTTTGCCTTGAAACCAGTACTTAGTATCATTTCTAAGAGGGAAGGTAGGTAGAAGTTTAAAAAAAGCCACCAGCAACACTGGCCCGAGGGAGCAGGATGAAGGCAGGACAGGACAAGGCAGGGCAGGGTTGGACACTTTGTGTTTACATTCTCTGCCCAACCAACGGAAGAGTTATAAATTTGTTACTTATTAAACAACACATGGCCGGCCTGTCCGTCACAGGCTGCTCCAGGGAGAGAACATTTCTCCAATTATTTTCCAAAAACAAAAGTCTGGCTGCAAAGGTTCTACCACCCCTCCTCACCACCACCCACCCACCCACCCAGCCCAGCAGGCCAAAAAGAAAAAAAGATGGCTCATAAGCCCTCAAACCGGGCTCAGGCTCACCGTGGAAAGCTCTCTGGGGAAAAACAAAATAAAAACAAGAGACCCGGGCCATTCCTGTGTCCACCCTCAGGAAAACAGCTGACAGCCAACTCCAGGAGCAGCGAGCCAGAAAGATGAGGGGCTGAGACCCAGAGGCCCAGCAAATTCCTCTGCCCTCCCTCACCCAGCAGTGAGCAAGCAGCCTCAGGCCCATGAGCCAGGCGTGGCCCCGCGGGCTCCTGGGAGCACAGCTGCACCCACATCCAGGCCATTTCAGCACTGACTCCCCCCCTGCCCCAAACCTGTTCCATCTTTCCTTTCAGGGAGTCGCTCAGCTCCTTTCCCCTACATGGAGGAGGAGGAGGGAGCCTGGGAGGGCAGGCATCCAGGATCTCAGCCTCAAACTCCAGTCCCCCAAGCACAGCAGAACAACATGTTGGAAGCTGCTTGGGGGTGGGGGGTGGGGGGGGCTACTCTGGAGGTGGAAGGGTCACAAGGGATGATGCAAGAGTTCACGGTCCACACTGGAGAGCTTCTCAGAGGCATCGGGTCCACACCACCCCCCTTTGGATCCAGAAGGAAACCCAAGGCCCAGGGAGTGTGGCTTGTCCAAGGTCACACAATGGTGCCAAAGAAAAATCTGAACCCAGGTCCTCTGGCCCCAAAGCGGGCACCTATGTGCCAAGCACTAGCTTAGGAGCTGGAGCTACAAAGCCAAGGCCATTCCTACCCTCAAGGAGCTCACATTCGACTAGAGGGGGATATGGATACAGACAAGGAAATATTACAAAATCACACAGCTGAGCGAATAGAAAATATGGGGAAAATCACCCAAAAACATTTCAAGGAGGCAATACTGAGAGCTAGAGAAGGGACTGAGACACCTCTCATGCAGCAGGTGGCCCCAGAGCTGTGAACCCCCTTCACCTGGCTCCTGGCACATAGCACTGCAAGGGCTTTCCTGGGGCCACATCTTGAAGGAAGGGAGGGTTTCTAGGAGGTCAGGGGAGGTGTGGGCAGTGCTGCCCTCATCTCCAAGGGTTCTGGGCAGGGAGGAGGACACAAGCTCTGGATCAGGGGAGGAATTCTAAGAGATCCTCAGAGGCCACTAAGTCCAGCCTTCTTTTTACAAATGAAGAAACCCTGAGTGGTCCAGTAACTTGTCCAAAGTCAGAGAGGAAGTAAGGATCAGGGGGTGAAATCTGAAGCAAACCAAATGACTCCGGCTTGTCCACTCCACCATACTTCCAACCCCAAGAAACAAATTGTTTAGAGCCCCTTGGAGGAGGGATTGGGGAAACAAAGGCTCTCACAAACTTCCTCGAGACATACCCATTTTTAAAGGAAAAATACCTGCCCAGAACTGGTGCCAGCACTGAGCATGTTGGAAAACCAGCGCCAAGTCTGGCCCCGGGAGGACTAAGCTTGGCAAGCAGACTCTGGAGCACAGACATAACCCTGGGCTATCCCTCCACCCAGACTCCCTGAGGAAGGCACCCAGGGGAGGGTGTTAGCAGGGAGGCACTCCCCCAATCACCCTCCTCCCCACCTCGGCCTGGAACACTCCTGTGCCTACAAATAGCCCCGAGTGTCACTCAGCCCTGGCGTCCAGACTGCCCACAGCATACTGGGCACTGGGGGAGGAGGCCCATCTGTCCTGCCTGTCTACTCCAGGCAGAGGGAGCCTAGTTGTCCAGTCACCCCAGGTCCACCCCTGCAAACGCCCACACACCCGCTCCAGCGGGATTTCCACCGGGGCAGTGGATAACTTTTACTCACCCCGGCCATCGCCTGGGCAGAGAGGGAAGGAAGGAGGGCGCCCTCTGAGGCTCTAACCCTCTGGGGAGGTGGGCGGGCTCCTGGGGTCCCAGCAGAGCTGCCAGCCTCCCCAGGGAGGACCGGCCTCAGGGCAGCCCCTGAACGCTGGCTCGGGCATCCCCCTCCCCTTTTTGGGGGGCAGACAAGGGGTGGAGCGGGCTGTGGCCCCTCACCCCCAGCCCACAAGGGCTGGCTGGCCCAGTCCCCGAACATCTCCTTAGTTTCCCGGGGAAACTCCGGGGCAGGGACCCATCCCACCAAGGGGCCCCCCATTCCAGAGCCCCGGAACCTCAGAGCTGGGAGGAGACCCCTGAGGGATCTCATTACACCTAGCAGGCAGCTTCCAGCCTCAGGTGGAAGTCCTGGGGGGCGGAAGGACTCTGGGGGGGGGTCAGCCCCAGCTTTCACTTCCCTGGGTTGGGGGGCGGGGAGACGAGGGCAGAGAGAAACGAGAAAGAGGGGGGGGGCTGGGGGCCAGCCTGCCGGGCTCCAGAACCCCGGCGCTGGGACGGTGCTGAGGGGGAAGTGAGAGCTCATTAGAAG
>NW_025350088.1:0-11641 GCF_016433145.1 Gracilinanus agilis
GAGGAAGGAGGAGGAAGGAGGAGGAGGAGGAGAAAGCATTTAAATTATGTTCCCCCAGGTAGACATGCCACACTAGGACTTAAGTTTCTCAACAATTTATTATGGATGCTGAAAATATGTAGACCTGTAATATATTACTTTTATTTTGATACATATCCCATTTTTCTTCTTAACTATTATATAATTTACTAGGCAGAAGAAGGTATATTAAAATCTATTTTGTTCTAAGAACAAATTTCTAAGAAATTTCCACCAAGGCAAGGAATCATTAACCTAGGATTTCATCCCAGGAACCCTGTACAAGTCTTCATGGTCCTCTCTGCCTTTCATTAATCACTACCAATACCTATAGGAGTTATTGCTTATTCTCTCTTTAAAGGACTTTCCTAAACCCAAAGACCTTTTAGCTTTTTAGGACATATCTCCCTTCCTTATAAGAGTCATTAAATGATTGCCTTTAGTGCTATTTAGTCTTTTGATCTCCTAATCTGAGGCTTCCTCTCTAATTTTCATTTCTCTTCTGTTTGCTCCAGGTACTTCCTTATTGAGCGTGGAAAGAACATGTGTGGTCTTGCTGACTGTGCATCTTACCCCATCCCGGGAATGTAAACTGGAATTAAACAGGGATTGGCAAGGATGAAGGGGGGGAAAAGAAGGCATTGTATAATGAAATACAACATAAAAATACTTAAGTGAACCCTGAAATTTTAAGTTGGTCATGACAGCCCAAAGTTAATCGGTAGCTGTGAAGTCTCTTGTCCTTCCACTTCATCTAAGAAAACTCGCTTAGGGAAATCAGTTTTGTGGAGTATAAAGTTTGAGAATCAGAAGAGTGCAGTTTCATTTCTGTCCTCTTACATCTATCTAGCAGTGCAGGCAAGGAGGAATTCATCCTACTTCTTACCTTGCTGATCAAAGCTCTGAGTAAAACAAGGATAAAACCATAGCAAACTGTACCCCAGGGATTTTGACACAATCATTTAAGTGAAACAAGCAGTAATAAAAGCACCACTTTTTTATATGGAAAACCACACAACACTATTGTGGTCATTTCATTCTCAGGTAATTTTTATTCTTTCGACACCAAGCTTCTCTTTCTAAAAGTCAGATATAGATAGATAGATGATAGAGAGATAGATAGATAGACAGAGAGATAGATAGATAGAGAGATAGATAGATAGATTTACATATACATATACATATATATGTTTTAATGCAGCATATAATTTTTTAACTTTTTGCCATTTGCTAGTTGCCATTTTTAAACTTTTATTTTGATGAGTCAATTTGATTGACTGTGTATTCGTTTTGAAGTCATTTTGGCTTACAGTTAGAGTCAAGGGGAAAATTTGACTCAGCTGAAATGGAGGAATCCTGACCACTGAATCACTTTACCTTTGAGCAGGCCTCAGAAGTCATTGCCTATTCCTCCATTTGTAAAATAAGGGTGATGTGTGAAGTAAAATGAAACATTATATGAAGCTCTACAGAATTCTGCTAGTATAATTTTCTTTTGCCTTACTAAGCATCACAACAATGACACCCGGGAATTCAAAACCAAAATGTCCTTTTATTAGGATTGAGATGCTATTGCATACAAATCAACTGAATAAAGATTCTTGACTATTTCACAATTTCTTTCATTTGTTCTGGCCTTTTTAAAAAGTTGCGTTTGTTAAAGGCACTTCATGTGCCAGCATTTGAAATAGAAATCAGCAAAAAGTCCTATTTAATTCAGAACAGATGTTCTGTGCCCTGAAAGACACCCAAACACTACTGAAATGAATTGTGAGGATACAATTTGGGCGAAAACGTCTTAATGAAATAGCAACTTGGCTTTTTGGTCTATATTTATGAAGTCTCTGTACACTTCTGAGGAAATTAGTTAGAGGGCATCAAGAACCAAGCATGGACAAACTATATTCCTCCACCCATTAGACACTGCTAATTTCCAGGTCATCAGCTCCATTGTGAAACTTAACAGAAGGCAAGACATCTGGGGTTGGAGTTTTCAGACACTGGCAACATCTTCTGAAATATTTGAAAATAGCAAAGATGATTTCTGAGAAAACAAAGGCTTAATCTTCTGAGGAGATTAAATCAAGGGAATCAAAGGAACATGGAAACAATAGCTGATTGATCAGTATGGAGCCAGTTTTCAGAAAAGATATATAAGTTGCTTGAGATGTACAATTATGAGAAAACTCCTTACATCAATCTTAGGATGTGAATGCATTTCTCATCAATGTAGCCTAGGTCCTTAGTTAAGGATTTCAAACAGATACAGGTGGTCCAATTTCCTAGCCAAGCAGGGCTAGGTTCAAACAAAGCAATAAGGTTTTCTCCCAATCCCCACAATTGAAGAAACCTTTCTCGTGGGACAGAATTTGTATTAGGCCCATAATTGAATGCAAAGGGAAATAAGCTATCTCCAGAATTGAATCATAAGATGGAGTCAGTGTGGTTCACTCAATTTCCACAATTAATCATTTGCTGTCCTAATCTTCTCAATTCCTTCAACATAGCCCTAGAGATGAGACTTAGGAATGGGGAAGAGATAGTTTCAACTCTTATTGTTCCTTTTTCTGATTTTGGAAGCTACTGCTCTCCTTTCTCCCCAATTCTCCCCAAAACTTCAAGATACTCTGTAAACCACTAGACAAACGTGTGACCCCAAACCAATCCTAGGTGTATTATAGAGGTCCTACTACTGGATCTCCTTAGAACTCTGATGTCATTCCTGGCTAGGTAACATCAGAGATGGAAGGAGAAATTTTTTAAAGGGCACAGAGATGATGATTGATTAACTAAAGTACTTTCTTTTGTTCTATTATAGTCTCCCTTTTTTTGTGTACTGATAAAGCACTAACCTGGACATAGGTTCCATCTGTGTTGAACAGAGAAAGGGCTTTAGGTGTATACTACCTCCTGTTTCCTGTTTTCTTCCCAGTTTGACTTTCAGTTTTATATGCCCAGTTTTCTTCTCAACTCCTACTCTCATTCTAGGGGACTTCAATATATATAATCAATACTTCCTTAAACACTTTATCCTCATAGCTCAGCTTATTCATTTCACATGACTTATTCCTCTCCCATACATCAGCCACCCATACAGATGGTCATATTCTTGATCTTGCCATCACCCACAAATGGACCACTTCTGTTCATGAACTCTGTATTTTTGGACATAGCCGAAGTGGACATTTGTTTTGCTTGACTATGCATATGTAGTACCATGATTCTTTCTTTGTCTCTGTCTTTCTTTCTTTGTGTGTGTCTCCTTTTTCCCCCTACCCTGGCCAATGATGGGGGAGGGGAAAATATACATATATAATACATAATTTGTTCAATGAAATAATTTAATTAATTAAAAAAATAAAATTGTCATTTCCTTCTCCAGCTCATTTTATAAATGAGGAAACTGAGACAGACAGAGTTAAGTGACTTACCCAGGGTCACATAGCTAGTAAATGTCTGAAGCCAGAATTGAACTCAGGAAGATGAATCTTCCTGACTGGACCTGACTATCCATTTCATCATCTAGCTGCCCATTCCTGACACATAGTAGGTGCTTAGTAAATATATATTGATTGATTGGCTGACTGGCTACAAAGGTAGTTTGGAGTTTTCTCTTTTAAAATACTGAGGAAATTATTTCATTTGTTAAATTATGAAGTTTCCCTGAAAAGGGGACTATTCTGTAATGGTAATTGCTCCATTAAAAAGTATTTATTGAATGTTGTAAGGATTTTTAATAGCAGCCATGTTAGGTCAAGCTTGACTACCAGTTACCTGAATACAATCAGAATGAACTGAGGGTGGCATGAGCCTGGCATGAGCCAGTTTAATTGGAAACCGCCTATATAAGGGACAAACCTAAACCAATCCTGGTCTCAGTCTTGAGATACAACTGGGCAAGGAGGGAAGTTCTTGGGCTTAGGCTAGGGCAAAGTATATATTCTGATATAACTCTCAACTTTTATCAGCCAAAATATATTCAAACTTATCAACTTCAGTTCTCTAAACATCATCAAGAAGATTTATTCAAACCAAGCCAACATCTGCTGAACAAAACTCCATATTAGAAGAGGTCAGGCCCTTTGGCCTGACCAAGATGTCAAGCCATCCAAAGGCTCCTGCATATCATATCACTTATTATCTGGGAGATTCAACAATTTTCATCAACTTAGACTTAACTTAGAAACCCTATTCCCACTTTCCATCATCAATCCCATTTCCCTTTCACCTATATATAACAACATTAAACCCACTTACAAAAAAGCCAACTGCAAACCTGTGTGATTCTCAAGATTCCAAATAGAGAAGTGTCAGTTGAAAAGTCATCTGGGTTGTTAGGGAAATACTTCAAAGTTATTAATCCTCAAATCAACCTCTAAACTAATCCGCAGTCAGAACAAGTTATCTAAACTATTTAACCTTGTTAAATTTAACACACAAGTTACTAGTTTAGGAATTTAGAAAATTACATTCATCTTCATCAGTTACTTAAGGATTTAGGTAGAACTGATCAGCTGTGTTCACCAATCAGCTGATTCTTCAGTTCTAGCTGTAATACCAAACAACTGTCAGGAAATTATCCAATTATTAGAGTAAGAAGATTCAACACATTTCTTACTGAGCCCAACTGAACTGGAGGGTGACCTTTTGGGATCATTATTTACATTCGTGACCCATTAGGATATACCTTCAGAAATTATCATTAACAGTTTCACAAATTATCCTAATAGTTTTTGACTGAGCCAGCTAATTGGAATAAGAACCTGAAAAGAGATTGGGAAAGATGGCAGTGGGAAGAATGATGTTTATTATTTCCAGAAGGATATTATTTCCAGTTTTTCTCTAATGCTATACACTGTCAGTCAGGGAACTTACATGCTGTGGATACAAACAATACCACAGTACTTAAGATTATGCTAATTTATGATTCATATAAGAAGCTGGCAGTGAGTCTAGTGGAACTGATAGCTTTTATATCAACTCTGGGGGCTGTTGTGTCAATCTTCCAAGGAATTTAGGCTTTGAAGAAAGTAATTGAACATGTTTGGGGACAACCAAAGGAAGATAGCAAGGAACTAATACAAACATTAAAAGATCAAATCAAGCAGCTCATTGAGATAAATAAGATAAGAGAGGGACAAGAACTAGACTCTCACACAATATTACAACTGGAAGTGATTGAATAACAAATGGGCACATGCACAGGCAAACCAAGTCAGTAAAAAATAATGAACCACAGGCAACCATAACTTTATATCCAATCATAGACAGAACTGTTTTGCAGCTGGACTCTGGGATTGTTCATGTGAAAAGTTATAAGGCTTTCACTGGAAATGATCTGGAAATACTATGCAGGAGATTCCCCAAGTATTATTTACAACCACACAAGTGTGTAAAGGAAATGAAAAGTGTTTGAATTATATAATCCATCATTTCAAGACACTGAATTTCTTTTGACTGAATTTTTCTCACCCAATGAGAAAAACAAATTTCTGGAAGAAACACAGACAAATCAAAATCTAACAGCGTGGCCAACAGCACATCATGATTTGGAATTAATCCCCCACACTAATATGCAATACTTGATTAGATGCAGGAAAGATCTTTTGGAGGCAATGCATTTACATGCAAAGCTACCAAATTCATGGGGGAAGTTTGAGAAACCGAGGGAGCCTGAGGATGAACATCCCAGCGGTTACCTAGATAGAGTGGTTAAATCAGCTGAAACAGTGCTTGTCCAAGCCCCGGAATCTCTAGAACATATTAGACAGCAATTTATCAAAGGATCTGCTATGCCAATCCAAAATTACTTTAGATAGAATTGTCCTCAGTGGGAAAGTCTTACCATTGAAGACATTCGTCAACATGCAACTTATGTACATGACTCCAGAGAAAAAGAACAGCTAGAGATAATGAGGCAGAAAAAGACACACTAATAGCGGATTTGAAAAGGCAATTAGAGGAGGCCAAGAAGCAGAAAGAAAGAGAAGAAATAAAAAATCTAGCACTTCAAATAGTAGGGGGCAGAGTCAGTCTAGGCAGTCTAACAATTACACAAACAACAATAACAACACAGCTAAACAGTGATACCTATGAGGCCAGGCCAGTCACATAGTTCATTTTTATCATTTTAAGAAGCAAATTAACTTTGGTAACAACACCTCCCAGAGAGAAAACACTAAGAGAACATATTACAACTCAAAGTGGAGCAATAATTCCAAATATAATAACAAGAAGAGCCATGAGAAGTGCTGCAACCACAACTGCTCGAAGTTTCAGTAATGCCCCAACACTGGACCAGATGGAGTCCTATGTAAAGCAAGGGAAAAGACAAAAAGCCTTATGAAATTATGACCTATTGTTAACACTGGAATGTAATGAGAAAGACTGCACTAGGGCAGAAAATATGGAAAGCACACTGCATGAGCTGGGCAATAATAGAACTATAGTAAAAAATCTTATGGGAGAAAATCAGGCTGCTGCAAAAGAAGAAGAATGGCAAGATATAATACAAATGGAAAAGATGTATATGGGACATTAAGCAATGAGACAAATAGGAGTCAAACTTCATATTCCTTACTAGCCTAATAGGGATGTGCAGCTTAAAAAACTAAAAGGAAAGGGGTAGTAATGACTTAATGGAAGATAAAGCATTACAAACAAGTTTAAAGTTTCAATCAATTAAGCTCCTTAGCTTTATTCCAAGCTTGAGTCAAATGGAAGTCTTGGATAAAGAACAAGATAGGATTCACATTGTGGCAACTTGGTTTTTTTGTTTGTTTGTTTGATTTGTTTTGTTTTGTTTTTTTCTAAAACCCTTACCTTCCATCTTGGAGTCAATACTGTGTCTGGGAAGTGTCTGAGAGCAGATTTGAACCTAGGACCTCCCGTCTCTAGACCTGGTTCTTAATCCACTGAGATACCCAGCTGCCCCCGTGGCAACTTGTTAACAGCACATATAACCCAAGAATTGGAGCTAAGTCCCATTATAAAAATCAAACCCAATGAGACTACAGTAGCAAATAACAGCATTCAAACTCCAGATGAAAAAAGTTTTGAGAGTTCTAAGAGTGACACACTGTTCAATCACCTACAAACAGAAAGATCTAAGAGTCAATGTAATAGTGAAAGAAAACCAGTTTCAAGATTAAACCCACAAGCAAATGAATACAAACCAAAAGCTTGTGTAATGAAAGACATCAGGATGGAAACTGAAGCATCAAGTAGTAACATCAGTGGTGTCAACTCACAGAAAGAAGTTGTTGGTAGTCTCCTTGAGTGTCAAAAAGTACTAGAATTGGGGAGTGAACAAATTCACATCTTAGAGACAGAGCAATATCTACCTGAGTCAGCAGAAGTCATCAAATCTGAGTCTATATCTATGCCAGAATCTGTCACAGGGATAGATATTGTTTCTATAGACACTGAGCATAAAGCCAATGAAACACCAACAGAAAAACTTAGCCAAGAAAGCACTCTACCAGAGAAAAATTCTTTACTATCACAAAATTCTATGAGCTCAAGCAGCATTATCATGGAAACTCAGAACTCTGTCAAGGTGGAAGAAGCTTGTTTTCAGACTGAGTTTGAATCACTGCAGGAGGATGCTGAGGCAAAGATAATGTCAGAAGATCAAACAGGGATTTCTGAATTATCACCACTTACTAACTACACTGATGGAGTGTAAATGGATAAAAGCCATATGCAAGACTGAATCACATCTGTACAGACACTGTCCTTTGAGGAGAAACAAATTCCATTTATCCCAATTACACCAAAAAGGGATAATGAACCTTTGATTTTGATAAGGATCAGTGATCAGATCTATTCAGTGATGGTAGACATAGGAGCAGCTCATTCTGTGGTTTGAGTAGCTCCAGAAGGAAGTCAAATAGAGGGCACATTAAGAGTTAGTGGTGCTATGGGATTGGTAGACTCTGTCCCAAAATTAAAAGCAAAAATGATAAAAACAGGCCCACTTTCCTTGGAACACACATTTTTATTGATACCATCATGCCTATCCAACCTCATTAGAAGAGATCTTTTATGTAAACTAGTAGCAACTATTCAATGAGATCCCAGTGGCAAGATGTTTCTCCATTTGCAAAAAAGATCTCTGAAACATCATCCAATACTATTTTTAGACCAAATAGAGGAGGAATCAGAACAACAACATGAGGAAAACTGAGATTCCAGACACCATCCCAGATGAAATTTAGGCTAAAAATTCAACCAAGGTTGGAAGAATTCTGTCTGCCGAACCTGTCAAAATAGAAATCAAGAGACATACTACCTAAGGTTCCTCAGTTTAGGCTGAGTAAAGAAGCTATAAATGGAGTCAGACCAATCATTCAAAGTCTCCTGGAACAAGGCATACTAGTCCCTGGTTTCTCAGAGTTCAATACACCAATAATGCCTATCAAGAAACCAAAGTTAGACTCAGAGGGCAAAACACAGTGGAGAATTGTGCAAGATCTGAGGGCTGTCAATAATTTTGTAAAGAAGACTCATGCAGTGGTACCTTGTCCATCACAGATCATCACTGAGATACCAAATACAGCTGGCTGGTTCACAGTGATAGATCTGAGTTCAGCATATTTTTCAATTCCCCTGCACAGAGACAGAATCTGTTCATCCTTTCTTGGGAGGGAAAATTACTCTTATAGACTCAAATTCTTCAGGAGTTCACAGATTCAGCTTCAATTTTTTGCCAGGTTTTTCAGAGAGACTTTGAATCAATCACCTTCACTGAGAGTAAAATGGTACATTATGTAGATGACATCCTACGAATGTCACCATCTGCTTCTGTATGCCAGAGACAGCGTCCATTAACTAAAGGAATGATTCAAGTGAGGTCATAAAGTGTCTAAATCGAAATTACAATGGGTTAAAGAAGAGTTCAATATTTGGGCTTCATTCAGGAGAAAGGCACAAGGAAAATTTCCCAAAAGAGGATTGCAGATATTCAAAAGTTGAGCATGCCTAGAACAAAGAAACAACTAATAATAGGCATAACGAGTTTCTATAGACAGTGGATACCTGGATATAGCTTGATTGCAAAACCATTAACAGAGCTAAGCAGGAACACTGTCATAGGACCGTTGATGCTGAATAGAGAGCACAAGCATGGTATAGAAAAACTCAAGGCTTTAATTCTATCAGCACCAGCCTTAGGCATCCCAAATCACAAAAAGCCATTCCATTTATTTATCCACAAAGGCAAGGGGATTGCTTCTAGTGTGCTGATGCAAACTCTAGGGATACATTAAGGCCAATTGCATATTACAGTTCTACACTCGATCCAGTAATCCGTGGAATGCTTTCATGACTGAAAGCAATTGCAACAGCAGCAATAATGGTTAGAAAGTCATTGAATTTGATATTGACAGGAGAACTCAGATTATATTCCCCACACCAAATAGAATCAACATTGAGGAATACTAATCTACAGACTTTTACATCTCAAAGGCTATCTCAATATCAAGCAGTGTTATTATCAAATGAAAACTTATCTTTCCGCCTGTGCAAGAACATTAATCCAGCTACACTGATACCTGATTTGCCATTGGAGGGTGGAAGCATTTGTAACTGCCAAGACAACTTGCAGATCATGCAGAAGACTAGAGAAGACTTATATGATATTCCCCTAGTCAATGCCAATATGACTCTTTATACTGATGGTTCATCCTACATGGTAAATGGGAAATGGTACACCAGTGCTGCTGTAGTTACACAGACTGAAATTTTGTGGAATTGTAATGCAGGGTTTCTTACATTACAATATTACCCTAGGAAATCCTGTCAGTTATCAGAATAGAATTCTGGGGTGGCAGGTGCCAGATGCCAGGTGTTAATAGGCAGTTGGGCTGTGACTATATAAGACCCTGCAAACCCAACCTTGGGGTTCTGTTTTCCCTTGACCTCACCCAGACAACTTGCTTTCCCTGACCTTTCCCCCTGGGCCCTGGACGGAAGGGAGGTGGATCATGGGTAGGATCTTAGATAGTGTAGCCTAGTGGTTAGGGCCATCTCTAGAGCAATTCAACAACATCATCAGTGTATCTAGCTGATCGAATAACACCAAGCCAGAGTCTAGATAACTCAGGCTGGGGGCTGGTTGCTCTTAGCCTGTCAAGACCCTTTAGGTCCTTAGCCAGAAACTGCAAGTTACTCCAAGCAACAGCTTAGAAAAACCTAAGCCCTCTTACCTTAGTTTTCCCTTTCCAGTTCAAAAAATCTCTTAGCCTTAATCTGTGAATTCCTGTGATTACTCTAACACCTTCAAGGCTAAGGAGACTAAGAGAAGGACAGAATTTTGAAAAGTAGAGGTAACTGTGGAAGTGAAAGCTAAGCCTCCATTGTTGGGAGGAAGTTGAGCCACAGTTTCCTGCTGGGCTCTGCTCTCATCCAATAGGGAGTCAGTTACCTCAGCAGGGAGGGGCCACCAACCCAACATCTTAAAGGAGCCTTCAGCTAGCAGTGGAGAATTACTGGGCAGCTCAGCTGAGGCTGCTCCCCTCTGATAACATCAACTCCAATCTCCGGCTAATTTAATTACTAGCTCCTAGGCCCCTGGTGACCCCCTCATTACCATCTCCTCCCATCCCCTTATTACAGTATTCAGCTTTACTATCTAATATCAGTGCACAAGGCTCCTAGGATTTACAAAAGAACTTTGAATAGCAAAAGACAAATGTGTTAACATATATACAGACTCAAAATATGTTTTTGGAGTTCTGGTGAGATCTGGAAAAACCATGAATTTATAACATCTAATGGAAAAGAAATTGCATATGGACAGCTGATTAGTGATCTTTTGCAAGCACTTCAATTACCATCACAAGTCTCAGTAATTCATTGCAGAAGTCATAGAAAGGAACAGTGGTGTTAGGCAACCACAGGGTGGACATCACAGCAAAATTCGGAGCTAGATTTGGACCACATTCAGTCTTGAACTTATCCTTAGTGGATGAAACTGATTTACAAAAAGCATATTCTTCACAGGAAGTGAAAGACTAGAAAGAACATCTGGGAGCTCCAGGACTGTGGTTTCTTGTTAAAAATAAGTTTAATAAAATAAACAACAAAGATTATGTGAGGATGGAGGGCTAAGGAAAATCCCTAAGCTAATAAACTAAGCTTACCCCAAACTAAGAGACTTTCACAAGTCTCACTTCTATTTCTTCAATGCTATCTCACCCTTCCTAACTGTTTTATATCCCCCAAAATAACCCTGTTCTAGTTTCCTAATCTATAGCCTTCTCCAAAACAGTTTTCAGTGAACATAACGGAACAAATAGCTGGATCATGGTGGGTGACAACAATGGCCTGGTCACCACAGGTGCAGGCAATGCCTGTTGAGGTACGATAACAGATCAGGTCAGGTTGGATCTTCTTCCAGATTTCCACCAATAGAATAAAAGTAGGACAAGGGCAGGCTGGGTGAAATAGGAACAAAAATAAACAAAGGCAAGCTCATGGACTCCACTACAAACAAAAGGAGAGGGAGAGAAATTGTCTAGAATCTGGGAACTCATATCAAAGCTCCCACTCCTTCAGACTCTAATTCACTCACTCACAAGCCTCTCCCAGGATTCCAAGTCCAACAGCCAGCCTCAGCTTC
>NW_025350089.1:0-2147 GCF_016433145.1 Gracilinanus agilis
AAAATTATCTCTGTTAGATCTTTAAAAGAATCAAGTATAGTTTTTGAAATACACACAAGAGACACTTTGTTGGAAGAGAGAACTTAAGGCAGTATGTTGCTGTACCAAATCAAGTGCTTACTTTTTATAGTTCCCAAATAATGAGTGCAGTGGGATCTTGTATTTTTTACACCATTCTATCAATTAAGTAGATAAAAAAAATCGTTCTCCTGTACAATATCATTTGCAAAATCCTGCCTGATATCTTCTTAAACCTTCATTAAGGATTATCCTCATTAAGATTTGGTAGATATGGGGATAAAACATATGGATAAGTACCTATTAAGTTTTTCTCAATTGTTTTTTTTTATAATCTGATATTTTCTAAGTATTTAGCATCTTTTCCTCTCTTAAGAACTTTAAGAATTATTCCATATGCACTCTAAAGAGTGGTACCTTTTGCATAAATTTCCTCTGCTTTTATTTGATCTGGTGTACCTAAATACTTCTCAAAGGCTTTCTTTATTGCCATTTCTAGTTAACTATAAAATATATTAGGAACATTGCTCTTAGAATTCCACTTTCTTTGACAGAGAATAGCTTGCTATATTATTTTACAGATCTTTTCTATTTTCTCTTCATTGTTGGCCTCTTTCCACTTTCATTCTTAAATACCCTTAGAATGATCTGGCACTAGAGTTAGATGGGGTGTATGAGGAAAGAATATGAAGTTGTTGTTGCTGTTGTTTTTAATATGATTCTTATCCAGGCTCACACCCACACATAAAAAGTGCAGACTACAGTTAGGTCCTGATTAGTGAAGATAATGAATTCCTTAAAGTTGATAATATGTATTCAAATCTACACAAGTTGCAGTGATAATTATGTAAAATATGGTGATTGATTCCAACCCAATGCAAACATAGATTGTGAATTTGAATAATACTTCCAGTTTTGGAGATTCATTGCTCACTCTAAATGAAACTTATCTATATTTTTTGTTAATAAAGAATGATGTTCAACATAATGTTATAAGAAAGAATATTCCTAACTCAAATCTATTGTCATCTTTCTCTCTTTGTGATGTGTATAATCAGGGACCTCTCCCCTTCTCCATCAACTATGGATCTATTACACCCCATAGAGTATGCCTGAAGCTTGTTTGCCTGGAGCTGTGTGCCTGGACAGGTGGAGTATTTGGGGAGCTAGATTCATTCTCATATTACTTATGCTCTACATGGAAGCAGCCCTCTACTAGCAATGCATTTGCCCAATTCTTTTAATAAAGAAAGGTGCCAGCAAAAACCCATGTATTATTACCGTCTCCCTGTACCTCATTTGAAGGAGTGCTACATCAGAGCTGAATCAGAGGACTGGCCACTGAGACAGGTAAAAATATCTGCCTTGTGAACCTTAACAGGAGTGACCCAACTCTCTAGTGCTCTCTTTTCTTCCTCACTTTAGAACATGCAGCTCTGAATCCTACGAGGGGCATCTTTCTCACCCTTATTGAAATAGTGAGTGTATACCTGTGGTTGCTAAAGAAGGAGCTCAGTCCATCTGAACTTAAATTGGAAATTCAAGATTCTTGTTGCCTTTTCTATTCTCTCTCTCTCTCTCTCTCTCTCTCTCTCTCTCTCTCTCTCTCTCTCTCTCTTTCTCTCTCCCTCTTTCTTTTCTCTGAATAATGACTACTCTGAGCTGCCTCCAAAGAGTTGTGTGGGGAAGCATAGCTTCCTGGCTGAATTCTTCTACTCAGTTTCAAATAGCCCATTTCCTACCTAGAATGTATTTTTGTGTTGCCTTTTTCATGACTCCATTCATGAGCATTAACCTCTAGATTGAAGTGTCCAGGTAGCCTTGTGATTTCCAAAAATCTTAACACTTACTGCTAATGTAGGTATCTGACCCTGGGAAGGCTTCAACATAGCAGCTGTAACATCCACTGGAGTGATAATGACTGAGGGCAAAGGAAGTATATACATTGGTAGTAGAGAGGCACATCCCAAGCAGAGAGATGTAGAAAGATAGTTACCCAAGGAAGGAGTGCTGGAAACACTACTACCAAGTGAAGCTTCCCAAAGACCCTGGAAAGAGGTAAAAGCCTGTTAAAACCTGAAGTACAAGACCCTATACATTTTCATATTGTCACATATTTATACTAAATG
>NW_025350090.1:0-4212 GCF_016433145.1 Gracilinanus agilis
GATCCAATTTTATGTCTATGGACTTCTGGCTGCCCTCTGATCTGGAGTCACCTCCCAAATCTGGACCTCAGTTTCTCCCTCTGTAAATTGAGATGATTCGGCTACATGGAACCTCAGGTCCCTTTCCATTTTAGAACTGGAATCCAGCACTGATTTTGTTAGGGAACCCGAGGTCCATGGAGGCACAGTCCACTTCTCAGGGTCACCTGAGCAGGGAACGAGTGAGCCGGGACTAGGAGCCAGCTTCCATCCCTCGTCAAGTCTCATCCCTGGGTTTGCTTGTTGGCCCTTCTAGAAGAAGGATTCGAGTGGGGTGGGGAGAGGGGGAGTCTCTTGGGCAGCCACTACTAATTCCAGGTCTGCCTTCTGCCCAGAGCCCTCCTCCAGCCTCCCCTCTGGAACATTCTGTCATGGTGATCTCAGAACAAAGAGGCTGATGGGCATGGCCATGGGGGTGGGCTTGGATGGAGGTAGGGGTGGGAGCAGGGAGCAGAAAAGGGAGGAGGTATGCTGGGAGGAGGGGATGCTTGGCTTCCCTTCCCCTCTCCTATTCTCCATGTGTTTTGACTTCAGAAATGAATACAGCTCCTATCACTAGACCCATATTTAATTTGGAAAACCCTTGGAGTTAACTCCTTCCTGCCTGGGATGAAGGGACGAGGAGGGGCAGGAGTGAGGATATTATATCATGACGCCATTCTTGTGAGAGACGGAAGGGCCCTTGAAACACGAGGGCAAAGCTTGACGGGTAGGTGGCTCAGTGGACAGAGCACTGAGCCTGGAGTTAGGAAAACCTAAGTCCAAGTCTGGCTTCAGACACTTACTAGCTGTGGGACCCTGGACAAGCCACTTAACCCTGTTGGCCTCAGTTGTCTCATCTGTAAAATGAGCTGGAGAAGGAAATCACAAACCACTCTAGTGTCTTTGCCAAGAAAACCCCAAATCGGGTCAAGAAGAGTCAGACTTGACTGAAAAAAAGGACTGAACAGCAAAAACCATTCTTTGTTTGATTTATTTAATTTTTTTAATTAAAAATTTTCTTTTTATGTTTACCAATTCAGGTTGGACAAGACCCTGGCTGGGAAGGGTTGGATTTTATACCAGAAAGACCCTTAAAAAACTTCATCTAGTTCAATCTCCTCATTTGTAAAAGAGGAAACTGAGGCCCACAAGGAGAAGGCACTTGCCCAAGGCTACACAATGAATTAGTGGCAGAATCTGGGCAAGAATCCAGGTTTCCTAACCATTAGTCTCCTCATTGGTTTTCCCTTGACAGAAGCTTGGGGGAGAAGAGAATCTAAGTACTTATGCTATGCTAAGTGCTTCATGAATGTCATCTTATTTAATCTTGACTGTAACCTTGTGATGAGATAGATGCTATATTATCATCCCCAAATGGGGAAACTGAGGTAGATGATAGTGGTGAAGTGACCGGCCCAGGGTCAAACAGCTAGTAAGTGTCAGAGGCAGGATTTGAATTCAGGTCTTCCCAACTCTAGGGACCATGCTCTATCCACTGAGCAACCAAATGTCCATCAAATCCAAGGATGTGTAAGCCAAGTCCCCAGTGAGTGTTGGCCTCTTTCTCCTGTCTCCCATTTCTCTGGGTACGTTTATATTTAGCCTCGGCACATAATGGAAAGCGACACAAAAGGGTGGGTTTAAAATAATAATCGAATTATACATCGTTTTTTAGAAAAATGGTATCCTGTAAAATCGGAATTTGAAGCAGGGCCAATAGCTGGGGGCTTCTTAGGGGGACAATTATTTCTACTGGATACCCTTGGACGGGGAAGGCTTCTGAAGGGCTTCCTTCATATGGAAGCCACACCAAAATTTTCAGGAAAGGATAGGGATAAATATTCCCCAACCCTGATATAGTGAGGGGTCCTGGGTTCAAGCCCTGGCTTTGGATCATTCACTTCCTTTATATGGATCTCTATTTTTTCTCTTAAACTGAGCACAAATGAGATGTCAGCACACCAGCTCTATCCCTGGGGTTTTCTTGGCAGAGATGCTGGAGTGGTTGGCCATTTCCTTCTCAAGTTCGTTTTATAGATGAGGAAACTGAGGCCAACAGGGTTAAGTGACTTCCCCAGGGTCACTAAATATCTGAGGCTAGATCTGAATTCAGGTCTTCCTGACTCCAGGCCCAGTGTTCTAACCACTGAACCACCATACATATGGGTCAGGTGTGCCCAGGTGGGCCTGTACATCCTGGGGTAAGTATTATCACTTTGGGGATGGACCAGTGAGAATGAAGTCAGCATGCTGGACCCATGCCCTCCCCCCATGATGGAGATGGGCTCCAAAGCTCAGAATGGTAACAGGTCTGGCCCTGTATTCCTCACCTGGAAAAGAGTCAGGATTCAAACTCAGGTCTCTTCTGAGTCTAAAGCAAGAGCGCTTTGTGGTAGCCCATACTGCCTTATGGAAAGGAAGTGTGACCAGTGAGAAAGAACCTGGAGAAGAGGCAGAAAGAACAAGGGCTAAATGGGGCATCAGATACTTTAATCTGCTGTGGACTCGCCTCTGCAGCCCTCAGTTTCCTTAGCTGTAAAATGAGGGACTTGCCTCTACCATGGCTTTATATGGCATTTTTATATTTCATTTTTTGCATTTACTCACATGTGTACATGTTGTTCCCCTAGTAGAAAGGAGACCCTCTGAGGGCAGGGGCTATTTCAGTTTTTTTCTCAGTATCCTCAGAACCTAGTAGATGGTTTGGGGAATGAATGAATAAGCCAGATAATATCCAAGGCTCTTCCAAACTCTGACACTGAACGTCTTAAGATCCCTTTTACCTCTGACCTTCAGAATTCTAAAATCCCTTCCAGTTCTCTCCTTCCATGCTCTAAGACCATTTTAGTGCTGATATGCCCTATTCTAGGGCCTCTTCTAGTTCTTACAGTCTGTATTCTAAGGCCCTCTCAGCTCTGACATTCTCTGTTCTAAGGTCCTTTTTAACCTCTAACACTCAGTGTTCTAAGTCTCCTTCCATTCTCCCATTTTATGTTCTAATCTTCCTTCTCTCTCTGAAATTCTCTGTTCTAAGGTCCTTTTTAACCCCATAATATTCAGTGTTCTAAATCTCCTTCCATTCTCCCATTTTATGTTCTAAGTCTCCTTCTCTCTTTGACATTCTTTATTCTAAAATCCTTTTTAATCCCTACCACTCAGTGTTCTAAGTCTCCTTCCATTCTCTCATTTTGTGTTCTAAGTCTCCTTCTCTCTTTGACATTCTCTGTTCTAAGGTCATTCTCAGCTCTGACATCACCTATTCTAAGGCCCCTCTTACTTCTGACATTCCATATTCTAAGGTCTCCCAGTTCTGATATTCTATGTTCTAAGGGTCCATCCACCTCTGATGTTCTAAGTTCTAAGGTCCCTCCCAGCTCTAACACACAATATCCTAAACTCTAAGGTCCCTTCCTCAACCCATATCTCTGATTCCCAAAGGGATATGAGAGCAGGCCAGATGACAAGGATACCAGATTGAAGGCCCTGAAAGCTATGAGAAAAGGGGCAGATATGTAAAAAGAGGACAAACTCAGTCATCCCAAGATATAAGGAACTCACATGGACCATTTTGTTGTGCCTTCAGAAGTAGAACTCAGCATTGGGGCCCAGGGAGGGTCAGTGGGCAGCAGCCCCAGCCTCTCGGGCTGCTCAAATCTCGGTGGCTCTCAAGTAACAAGATTAAGCAATTTTGGGCTCCAGGAAGGATACCAGCAATTACTGGCTGATTGGCTGAGCGTTGTAATTCCAGCAAGCGATGCCTGCTCTTGTGGGAGCTCCAGCTGCCTAGGCCAGGTCTGATGGACCTTGGACAAGCCACCCTTTCTGAATGGGCATAAAGTCTTTAAGCCTCTGGTCAGAAAGGACTAGAGAGGCCACTATTTCAACTAAAGCCTCAAGCAGAAATCTCCTTTCCAGCATCCCTGATTAAAGGCCACCCTGTTCCAGCTTAAGCCCCCTGGTGACTGGGACCCTCATGCTTTCCAAAGTATTTCCTTCTTCTCTGGGATAGCTCCATTACTAGAAAGATTTTCCTTAAAGAAATCTTAGCCTCTCACCACCTTTCATGCTTTGTTCCCAGTTCTGTCCTAGGATGCTCCCTGCCCTTTTCACACTTTTCTTCCTTCCTTCCTTTCTTCCTTCCTTCCTTCCTTCCTTCCTTCCTTCCTTCCTTCCTTCCTTCCTTCCTTCCTT
>NW_025350091.1:0-1209 GCF_016433145.1 Gracilinanus agilis
AGATTTGAACCTAGGACCACCCATCTCCAAGCCCAGCACTCTATCCACTAAGTTACCTTGCTGCTCTGGCATCATTTGATATTGCTACTCTCCCCTTCATTCTCCTTTTGACTTTCTTTTTAATTTTTTAAGATTAATTTTTTAAATTAACAAGAATTTACATTCTTTCCCTCCCATATGCTCCTACTCTGATAAAAAGGAAAATAAAATGCATGTAACAAACATACTGTCAAGCAAAATGGATTCTTTTATTGCCTACTGCTAAAGATGTTTCATTTTGCATTCTTATATTTAGTTCATCACCTCTCTCAGGAGGAGGGTAGCATGCTTCACCATTTGCCCTCTAGAATTAAGTTTGATCACAGGTTCAATTTGGATTCATAAGTGTTTCTAAGTTTGTTTCTACAATGTTGCATTATGGTCTAAAATATTCTCCTGGCTCACTCACTTCTCTCTTCATCAGTTCAGCCAAGCCTTCTTTGGTTTCTCTGAAATTCTACCCTTCATCATTTCATATGGCACAGTAATAGTTCCTTACATTCATATGCCATACTTTGGGTAGTCATTTCCTGGTTGATAAACACTGTCTTAGTTTTCAGCTTTTTGTCACTACAAAAGGCACTGCTATAGGGGGCAGCTGGGTAGCTCAGTGGATTGAGAGTCAGGCCTAGAGACAGGAGGTCCTAGGTTCAAGTCTGATCTCAGATACTTCCCAGCTGTGTGACCCTGGGCAAGTCACTTGACCCCCATTGCCCACCCTTACCACTCTTCCACCTATGAGACAATACACTGAAGTTAAGGGTTTTAAAAAAAAAAGGCACTGCTATAAATGTTTTTATGCATAGAGAAATGTTTCTTCTTTCATGGATCTCTTTGGGATATAGGCCAAATAGGGGGTAAAAAGGGTATGCATAATTTAGTAACTTTTGGTACATAGTACAAAATTGTTTTTCAGAATGATCGGACTAGTTCACTGCTCTACCAACAGTGCATTAATGTACCTTTTTTTTTTTTTTTTTGCAGTCTGTCCAACATTTGTCATTCTTTTTTTTTTTTTTTTTTAAACCCTTGTACTTCGGTGTATTATCTCATAGGTGGAAGATTGGTAAGGGTGGGGCAATGGGGGTCAAGTGACTTGCCCAGGGTCACACAGCTGGGAAGTGGCTGAGGCCGGGTTTGAACCTAGGATCTCCTGTCTCTAGGCCTGAC
>NW_025350092.1:0-4530 GCF_016433145.1 Gracilinanus agilis
AGACACCTGACTCCATCCATAAAATGTCAAGAGGGGATTTAGAGCCCTCAGCACTTTTGGAAAAAAAGAAACTTCTATGAGTCTTCTACTGTGGCTAGGATGCCCCCATGAGGGGGAGAAGTATTTCCTACAATCACCCTTCAAAGCTTGAACTGGACTGTGTCTGATTTATGAATGACCCCAGGGGAATCCTGTCAAGGAATAGCTCTTTGAGAGGCAGCAGCAGCTGAGCCCCCGGGACTAGTTTTTTTTTTTATTTATTTAGTTTTATTCAGACAGGGTTCTCTCTGCCACAGGCTTGCCCCCCCCCCCATCCCCAACAGGGTTTGGGTCTAAGGCAGGAAATGTTCATGTGAAGTCCTCACCACCAGCTGGGCACTCCTCTGCAACTCCATGGCGTGCGCTGCTTGCTGCTGCAAGATGTACAACTCGTGTTGCCGTAGCAACTGCTGGTGAGACAGCAGCTGGAGCTGATGAGCATGTTGGAGGGAGCTTCGGGTTGGGGGGTACATTGCAGGCCACAGAGGGGGAGCCCGCTCCATCAGTTCAGCTGAAACAAATACAAACATGCATAAATAGAGTTCAAAGTCAAACTCAGTCAAACTACAAAGGTCACTCACTGTCAAGCAGACATGATGGGGAAGGGAAATAGCCAGGTGGCTGAGTGGATTAAATGCCAGGCCTAGAGACAGGAGATCCTGGGTTCAAATTTGACCTCAGACACTTCCTAGCTGTGTGACCCTGGACAAGGGTCTTAACCCCTGGACTTAACCCCCATTGCCTGGCCCTTACTATTCTTCTGCCTGGGAACCGGTACACAGTATTGATTCTGAGACAGAAGGTGAGGGTTTAAGAATTCAAAAAATAAAAGGTCAGCAAAGATGGAAGCACATAAGAGGCTTTGAATGCCAAGCTGAGGATTTGGGGGAACATCTCCAGGGACGAAGTTACTGATGTAGACTATAGCTGGGAAAAGAGATTATGACAGGATATATACATTTGATTCTGTTAATTATCTTGAAATTTCTCTCAAAACATACAGGGAGCCTTTTACACAGTGAGTGTCGGGTAAATCTTTATTGAATGAATGAATATTAGGAGCCAAACTCAGGCTCCACTGTAGGAATCTAACTCAGGTGCCTGGCAACAACTACTGCTTTTGCTTCCTTCTCATGGTCTCTGTTCTGTTTCTTCTACTGCAAACTGTCTCACACTGTATTAAGTTCAAATATTATATTTAATTTCTCTGCCACTTCAAAACTTTTTGGAAGAATGAAATGTATACGTTTGAAATAAATAAATTGCACACTTCCTTGCCCTCATAGAGAATTTTGAACGAAGTAAGCTTGCCTTTCCCTGATGACTCAAGGTATCATTATGAATATTCAATATTACCCTATGCAGTGATACAGTACTCTCAGAGTCAACAAAAGTGTATCTAGTGTCAAGGGTGGTTTGTCCCTAAACTAAATGAACCCAGGCAGCTATGCTTCTAGGAATTTTGTGTCAAACTTTTCCCTTCCCCGCTAAAATTACCCTCTTCCTGTTCCTTTCACCCCAATTTCCTGTTTCTAACCTACTTTGAGAGTAATTTGTTCCAATTGTGGGTAAAATAAAATTAAAAGGTTCTGAATACAGACCTCAGGTCTCTTAAGATAGCAAGAAAGTGAGTAAGTGGACTTTGTTACGTTTATTTGCTCCTTTTCAGGTTGTTTTGGGAGGGATGGAGAGTTAACTTACTTTCAGCTTCTTGACTATATTTTAATAATGGAGATGATCTGATAGGTGAACTGTGGATAACTGAGAAGTCAATACATATAAGCCAATTAAAGGCAATAGATAGACATAGATAGGAAGATAAATAGATGGATAAATAGATATATAAATAGATGGATGGATGGATAGACAGATGGATAGATAGATAAACAGATAAGACAGACAGACAAACAAGAGAGATCTATAGCTCTAACTACCACCTATCTATGATTGCTAAAATATACTTGTCTGATAAGGCTTGTATTATAGAATTTAAGATCTATTATTAAAAAAAAAACATTTAAAGGAAGGAACAGAGGCATCACTTTGAAAGAAAATATTTCTAGATGCCGATCAGATAAACAGAGGATTTCTGTCTTGACCACATTATACTGTACTTGGCTAATGCACACCTATTGGTATAATGTGCTAAGATTGGATCAAACTATGTTTTGCAAAACCCTTTTAGTACACAAGAAATGAAGAAGGGACCCACTAGAAAATGTTGACATTAGCGGTAATAGTTTGACAAATGTATGTACCACAATGGTCCAAATGTCATACTTTTCTCCAATTCTAACTTGTACAAAAACTAAGCAAAATCTTATCCACTGCTCTCTTAGAATGAGAGTGACAACAAAAAGAGAGGAAAACAGAAAAGAGAGTGAGTGATGATCAGAATGAATGTAGCTCCTTATATTGGAAATGTTGCCTTTCCTTTAGAAAATAAGAGTCTTGAGTTCAGGGGCTAGTTTAGCTTTGTCTTTGTATCCCTGATACAGCGCCTGGAGCAGAGTAAGTGTGAAATAAATGCTTGTTGACTGGCTGACTGAAATGACTCTGTAACACTGAGGGTAAAAGCAGTGGGAGATGACCTATAGATTTATTTGTTCATTTATATATTCATTCATTCGTTCATTCAGGTTTACTAGTATCAGACAACTCTTGACAATCCTGGGATATTATTAATCCCATTTTACAGCTGAGGAATCCGAGGCAGACAGAGGTTAATGGATTTACCCAAGGTCCCAAAGCTACAAAGTATCTGAGGCTGAATTTGAATTCAGGTCTTCCTGATTCTAAGCTTGGTGATCTCATGGATGAGAATCTTCCCTCCATCCCGCCAGAATGTAACCTATTCATGCCTTATCATCCTGTGGGATTCTTGTTCTTCCACAGATTTTTTACTCAGCGTGACAGAAGCCTTTCTCCAGACACCAAAGAAGCTTTGTGGCTGTCCATCTGTTATCCCTTGTTCATATCACATTAAAGGCCTACCTGAATGTCTAATCATACACTTCCCCAGTATGTTACTTATGGTGAAAATAATCTATGTTTATAGTCAGAAGACCTGGATTCTTCCACTGAATAGTCTTAGGAAAGCCACTTACTCTCTGTGAGCCTCAGTTTATTTATCTATAAAACTAGAGGGTTGACATCTAAGGTCCCTTCCAGCCCTAACTTTAAAAACAAAACAACCTTTTACCTTTCATCTTAGAATCAATATTGTGTATCAGTTCCAAGGCAGAAGAGCAGTCAGGGCTAGGCAATCAGGGTTAAATGACTTACCCAGCGTCACGCATCTAGGAAATGTCTGAGACCAAAGTTTAAACCGAGGACCTCCTGTCTCTAGGCCTGGCTCTCCATCCACTGAGCCACCCAGCTGCCCCTAGTTCTAAATGAAATTCTATGATCTCTAAGCTCCTTTCAGATCTAAACGAATAAACCTATAATCATCTCATGTGCTACTTCTTGAATATAGGTTATTAATGCGGATAAATGCCCAACTCCTATCTAGCCACGGCATTTTGAATTATCCCCAAATTTGATTCCTCAGATAGTGCAGTGTTCCATCATTCACAAGTACACAGTACTGCCAGAAGACCATTTATGTTTAAAAAAAAGATGAGTCTTCATCTTAATGCCAAAGGAGAGTCATGAGAGAGCACGTCCCCATCTTCTTTGCAAAGGTGGGCGATCTATGGGTACAGGGGACTGTATGTAACATCAGACTAACTGATGTTATGGTTTTGCTAAACTCTTTTCTTTTTTTATTATTTGTTATAAAAGATGACTTTCAGAGAGGGAGAAGGAAACATTGGGAAATGTATGTGATATAAAAAACAAAAACTATCAATAAAAATTGATTAAAAAAAAGAACCAATTGTCTAAATGCAACCTACTCTGCTATCTTCCTTCTATTCAATTCTGGGCTCAATTCATTGTCCATCTGAAGTGCACATTGAAAATATGTCTATCTTTATGAGAATGGCCTACACTCGCATCAAGAGTATACTCCATGAAAATGGGAAAAGGCAGGCATTGGTAAAAATCTTTTACAGCTGAATGCATCTTTTCACTCACAAAATTGACCAAGAACACAAGATCGTGTTACATTCAGCATCCTGATTACCAAAAAAAGGGAATCATTTCACTCAGTAGAGCAAAAATCAGCCTAAAAAGTACTCTAATTAAGGTCAGAAAGCTTGATAAATGAAACCAATGACTCTCTTGATTATTAAAACCAAATGAGGGATAAAATAAGAAAATACATATGCCAAAAGTGCTCACTTCCATGAAGGTTCCTTTGAGTTGGGTTCAAATGGAAGAGAGATTCCTTATAAATGATGATCACCTCCAGATATAGCTAGGTTCTAATTAGTGGAAATAATGAGTCCCCTGATGTGGCTTCATCTAGTCAAATTCACACTATTCAATATAACAAATATGTTAAGATAGGGTCATTGGTTCCAGCCCAATGGAAAGAGGCAGTGT
>NW_025350093.1:0-1861 GCF_016433145.1 Gracilinanus agilis
CATATATATATGTATATATATATACATACACACACACATATATATATATACATATATATATGTTCTACCTATCTATCTATCCATCCATCCATTTATCTATCTATCCATCTATCTATCTATATGTCTGTCTTGTAGATAGGGGCAGAATGGCAGTCCCCGGCTGGAAGGGACCTCAGAAACCATTTAATTCAGTTCTTTTAATAGTCCTCAGGTAGATGTGGAAAAAATTCCCTCTAATAATAGTAGTTAATATTTCTAAATCACTTCGAGATTGGCCAAGCATTTATTTAATGTCTATTGTATACATAGCCTTAAGTTAGGCACTGGGAAATGTTTAGAGAAATTTAGAGAAAATTCTGCACACTGTAAGGAAGCTGGTGGTAGTGGGGAGGTTAGAGACAAGCACCAATCATTATAATACAACATATTACATGCTGAATGCTTAAGAGGAGCATACTATAAAGTACTCTATGATGCCTGAAGAGGGAAGATTTTAACTGACTTGATTTGGGAAGGAAATATTTAAATATGAGTGTGATTAGTCCCAGTTTTTACAGATTAAGAAACTGAGGCTCAGAAGTGACATGTCTACGTTCATGTAGCTCAGCTTGTATCTGAGGTAACTTTGGACCCTTGTATTCCCTCTCCAAAGGCTTTAATTGCCTTTTATTTATTCCCTAATATTTTATATTTATTTCTACATACATGCTGTCTTTCACCAGCCGAACATAAATGTGAAGTCAGGAAATGTCTTTTGGCTTGTTTTCAGATCACCAGAGAGGCTTAATGGATAGAGAGCCAGCTGCCTTTAGTCAGGGATACCCGGGGTTCAAGTCCTGCCACCTACTCCTGCTGGCAAGTCACTTAACCTCATACTCTAGTCTAGGCAGCTCTGGGCCACTAAGTTGTGAAGATGCAGAGAGTTCGCTCCCCAGAAGTTCTCCACACCAATCAAACCACAAATCCAATCCCTCTCTCCAGTTCCTGGTGCTCAGTGAGACACATAATAAATGCTCATTGTTTTTCTGTGATAGCCGGCTGCTGTGGAAGGGGCCAAAGAGACAGAGGTGGGGAGGGGAAGAAAATGGGAGTAGGTTTCAGAGATTCCAAATCAGAAAGGAGTAGCAGCTGTGGGGGGAGTGGCAAGACCACCTTCTTTGGCATTAGAAGACCTGGGAGCTGATCTAGTTAGGGTGGCTTTTGACTTCTGATAGGTCTGGACCTCAGTTTCCTCATCTGTCAAATTTGGGGCCAACTCTAAAAGCTATGAAATCCCAGGCCATGCTCTGGGACGAGCTCCAAGATCCCACAAAAGAGCAGACTGACATTGGCCCTTCGACTTGTCAGACGTTTCGGGCTGGAGTGTCTAGGCAGAGGGACCCCCTGCGACCCTGGGCTCCAGGGGCTATCTCGGAGGGAAAACGAAACAAAATAGAAAGGCGAGGAGGGAGGCAATCCATGGTGGTGAAAGGAGGCCCTGGAGTCCCAGGCACATAGTTCCTGCTCGTTCGACTCAGTCTCGGGCAGTCCAGGAGAAAACGATTTCAAAGGCAAGTCAGTGGGCATCCCCTGGCCAAGGAAGGAAGAGGAGGAGGCGTACTTGGGGAGGCCAGGCCGGGGACGAGGCTCCCCAGTGACAGGAGGGATATTTATATCAGTAGTTTGGGGGCGGAACGTGCTTCCTTCTCGCCCCAGGAATGCGGCTGCCCCAGGGTTTCTAATTAGGGCTATGGAACGGGGATCTGGCTCCGAGTAACAAACCTCGGCGGCGGCACACCTCCCCGCCTCCGCCCCCCGGCCCCCCCCTTGCAGGTGTCCTCTGCTCCCCACCCCGCCAATGACCCCGACTCCACTGCTTTTG
>NW_025350094.1:0-6444 GCF_016433145.1 Gracilinanus agilis
GCCCTCCACTCTGTGCATATCTCTCTTTGGGTTCTCCCTTGGCAATTTCTTTTATTCCATTGGTCTGAGCCTGTTGGTGGTCCATGGAGTCTCTGTCATCTACATGTGGCTCCTCTTCTGAGCTCTAGTCTACATCATTGACTGCTTGACATTTCCCTGGAGTTGTCCCACTGCCAGTGACAACTCAACATGTCTCAAATAGAACTCATCCTTCCCTATCCTTGCATACTAACTCGGTCCCCCCATCCCTTTGTTCCTTAGTCCCTTCGTCCTCTTGACTTCTTCCCCCATCCCAATCAGCCCTCTTTTTATCCTCAGCTCTGCTTTTTTGTTTTCATCTTTGCCAAAGGCCTTATAGACGCAATTTTCTGAGCCATTAAGCTCAACACTTTGGAATTATCTCCCATTCCTCCTTTTTCCTCATCTCCCCTAACAGTTACTAAATTTTGTCAACCCATCTACCCGAATTTCTCTCGTCTGTCCTATCTTTTTCAGAATTGCCCCTCCCCAACCAGATTTTGGCATTAGTCTCATAATTTTTCTCTCTACCCATAATCTGCCCACCTTTACTCCATCCAATATACCTCCGCCAAAGTAATGGTCTTACTGAAGCACCTCGGAACTGGACAAATTTCAGATTCCTGAGCCTCGCATTCAAGACTTTCTACAATCTGAACCCAACCTGGCATACCAGCCTTTGCTTTCATTACCACCTTGTGCAATCTCCTGCTCCATGATATGCTTGCCATTTCTGGAATACCCCTTACACATTCCTCCTTCCTGTCTTTGCTCATGCATTCCCTTGCTTGGATACCCTCCCTTTTCCTTTCTTCAGACCCCCGCCCTACTCACTCTTCAAGGCCCAACACAGATCCCACATCATTTCTGATAAAGCTCTCCCTGACTCTCTGACCATCCCAACTCACAGCGATTTCTCCCTCCCGAGTTCTGTCACAATTTCTTTTATTTTTTATTTTTTTATT
The DNA here is from genome assembly GCF_016433145.1 of Gracilinanus agilis. Lineage (NCBI taxonomy): Eukaryota > Metazoa > Chordata > Mammalia > Didelphimorphia > Didelphidae > Gracilinanus > Gracilinanus agilis. Next base: position 984 of record NW_025350094.1, read on the forward strand.
TTGAATATTTTCCCATAGTTACATGTTTCACATTCTTTCCCTCTCCCCCAACCTCCCCTAACCCCCCTTAGCTGCCACACAATTCCACTGGGTTTTACATGTGTCATTGATTAAGACCTAATTCCTTGTTATTGATAGTTGTCTGTCACAGTTTCTAATGGACACTTTCTATATTGTTATCTTGCTATTTATTTCTTTTCTTCCTTCTATCCAACTCAGTCATGGGTTTCCAGAGAGCAGAGACTATGGTTTTTAAATCATCTTTACCACCTAGCACATGAATGGTAGGATGGCAAAGTAGAGTGATGGCCCTGGATTGCATGTCCTACCTCTGACACTTATTATTAGCCTTGTAACTTTGGACATATCTCCTTTTTTTAAATCTTTATTTAAAAAAACTTTTTTAGGCCCTAATATCTTTTTTTATATATATCCTTTTATATTAATTTTATTTGTTACAGGGCTAGGCAATGTTAAGTGACTTGCCCAGGGTCACACAGCTGGGAAATGTCTGAGGCCGGATTTGAACCTAGGACCTCCCGTCTCTAGGCCTGACTCTCAATCCACTGAGCTACCCAGCTGCCCCCTTTACTTTATTTTAATAACAAATCTCCACTTAAATTTTCTGAAGTTATATGATCCATATTGTCTCTTTCCCTCCTTCCCTCCCCCCCTTCCAGAGCTTGTTCAGTCTGGGTTATATATGTATTTTCACGAAAAACATATTTCCATATTATTCATTTTTGTGAGTAATCTTATAAAATCAAAACCCCACACCATGTACCCAAATCATACATTTTCATTTGTATTTATACTCCCACAGTTCTTTCTGTGGAGGTGGCTAGCATTCTTTTTCATAAGTCCCTCAGAATTGTCCTGAATCACTGTATTGTTGTTAGTAGCAAAGCCTATCACATTTGATTGTCCCACAGTATTTCAGTTTCTGCTTATTTCACTCTGCATCCGTTCACTTAGATTTTTCCAGCTTCTTCATAAATCATTCTGTTCATCATTCCTTACAGCATCATAGTATTCCATCACCATCCTATACCCCAGTTTGTTCAGCCATTCCCCAGTTGAGAGACAGACAGACATCCCTTTAGTTTCCAGTTCTTTGCCACCACAAAAAACAGCTCTAAATATTTTTCTACAAACAGTTCCTTTCCCACATTTTCTTAACTCTTTGAGATACAGACCTAGTCGTGGTATTACTGGATCCAGAGGTGTACCTTCTTTTCTAGCTATTGGGCACACCTCCTTGAGCAACCTCTAAGACTTATCTGCCTTAATGAACAAGCTCCTGCTCCAGTAAAATCTAAGTCCTTGACACGTGGACCACCTTTATAAAGGTTTTGTCTCTGTTTAGGTCCTTGGTGTCCATTTAGTGGCATTGTGGGTCTAATACCAAGACTTGGGCTGGGGAATCAGGAGTCTCGGGCTCTAGTCCAGCCTTACTACTAACTACAGTTGTCCTGTGGTCTTCCATAAACTCCTTAACTTTTCTTTGCTCCAGTGACTGTCCATTGGGAATAATAACATTGGCTGATGTATATCCAACCAGCAAGCATTTATCATATAGCATATAGAGTATATATCGTAATAGCATATATGTTGTTGTTATATGAATTTAATAAGTGCTTGATGACTGACTGGATATTTGTTAGGCACTTTGCTGGATACTGGGGATTCAGAGGCAAGAAGCTTACATTTGATTGGGAGAGCCATCAAATACCCATATAAATATATTTAGAATAAATGCAAATGGAATACAAATTAGTTTAGGGAGGAAGGATACTAGCACAGGCAGGTGGTATGGGGGGAAGATTGCTATAAAAGGTAGAGATGAGTCTTGAAGGAAGTAAAGGATTCTCAAACAGAGGGGAAGAAGGAGAACATTTCAGGCTTTAAGGTTTGCGAAGGGGTCTATTATACACAATGTCTTTAAACATCTATATATGTGTGTGTATATATATATATGTATATATATATTTTGCACTAAATATAGAGATAGTACATAATGAAAAAGTATATTAAAGTAGAATATATTTATGTCTATACATGCACACACTTTACATTCATCAGATATTTGTTAATACTTTCCTTTTTATCTCATAAGGGATAAGTAGCCAACTTTATAAAGTGAAAACCATTATACTAGACGGTGTTTAATTATATGCAGTGTAGGATTAAAGGAGTGCATCTACCCAAGGAGCCCAATCCTTTGGCCATTAATGCTCTCCAAGACGTTTCAGGATTATGCTTCTCTTACCGTACTTATTTCCTATCTTTTAATCATTCCTATCCATTCAACTGTCTCTGTGTCTTTCCTTCAACCCTATCCCCATTATCTCTCTAGACTCACTTTGTGTTCTGTGTTCGCTGACTCCATCCAAGGCTCCTTACAGACTCCAGGCTCTCCGTTTCCTTGGATATACAGCCTGTATACCTGGGTAGTATGCTAACTCCTCCACTTCCCTTTTGTTCCTTCTCTCATCTCCAGAGAAAGCAAGGAATTAGCTGACTTGGCTCGGATCCATCCCACTGGCTGTGCCACCAATGGCCTCAATCCCAACCTCATGGTGACGGGGGGCCCTGCCCTGACTGGCTCTGGGCGTTGGTCCACCGACCCTGCTTCCCACCTGGCCGCACACCCGTGGTTACCCCGGACTGGTAGCCCTTCTATGTGGTTAGCGGGCCATCCCTATGGTAAGTGCCAAGCTGGGGGATTTGTGGATAAGATGGGGGTGGGATTGGCCTGGGCCTATTGAGCTAGCCTGGCAGAGAACCATTTGCTTACTTGCCAAGTGTGACTAATGACTTGGTCCAGGCAAGTCGGAAAAAAGTATGTTCAAGTAACAGATATGACTTACCTTGGCAAAGGATTTGATTAATAAAAAAATTAAAGGGTGGCAAATATTTAGTACGGAGAGTCAGCTCTTAATTGTCTGGGAATGAGTTATTTGCTTTGGATTAATCATGGCCTCATCCTCTCCACCACTTTCCCAGTATTAGGGCACTAGAGGGTGTGTGTGGGTTTAAGTATCTTTACTTGGGTGCCTATTTGGGGTGGTGGCTGAGACCCCTGATTGGGCATCTCTGAATATCTTTAGAATTTTAAGTCTATCTGTGTTTTGAGGATTAGCCGCTTCTCTGTTCCCTTCCATCTGCACAGATAGCCAAAAAGCTTATGAAATAACATACAAGGAAATATAAAGATTAGCCACTGGGTCACCACTTACTCAGCCTGATTACTGGTTCTTTATTTTTATTTTAAAAATATTTTTCCACTTTTACATGATTCTTTTTCTTTCTTCCCCTCTCCCAAAGCCAATAAGCAATTCTACTAGATTGTACAAATGTTATCACTCAGTACCTATTTCCATAGTATTCATTTTTGTGACAGAGAAATCTTTTAAAGCCAAAACTCCAAATCATATACCCATATGTAGGAGTGACAAGTCATGTGTCTTGCTTTTGCTTTTCTACTCCCAGAGTTCTTTCTCTCCATGTGGATAGCATTCTTTTCTCATACGTCCTTCTTTACTGGTTCTTTAATCAAAGGGGGGCAGCACTTCCCATTTAAAGGGAAAGTCTTTGAATCCCAACCTGAAGTCCACTAACAGAAGGCCACCGCTTCCTCTCCTTCTGGGCCTCCTAGCCTGGCATCGGAGGGTTCTCGGAGCGTCTGAGCTGTTTCCAGGGCCTGACAGGCTGTGTGGGCCGTTGGGGTGACCTCAACTGAGCTAATGGGAATCTTCATGTTGTTTTTTCTCCTAGGCTTAGGCCACCCTTCCCTGCACCAGGGCATGACTCCGGCTTTCCCTCCTGGGATGGGGGGTTCTATTCCTTCTTCCGCTTATCAGTTTGCCAGAGACCCCCAGTCGGGACAGCTGGTCGTGATCCCCAGTGAACACTTGCCCCATTTTGGTAAGTAAGGCCCCTGGGGATGGAGCAAGCCCGTGGGGGCCCGTGGTAGAGACGGGATTGCAGCTTTACCTACCCTGGGCCATTCCCTAGAGACGGGAGGTCCTGGGTCTAAATCCGACACTTCCTAGCTGGGTGACCCTGAACAAGTCACTTCATCCCCATGGCCGAGCCCTTACCGCTCTTCTGCCTTGGAACCAATGCACAGTATTGACTCTAAGATGGAAGGTGAGGGTTAGAAAAGAAAAGAAAAGAAAAGAAAAGAAAAGAACGTGGATTGAGGAGACCAGATACCTGGATTCTAGTTATAGCTTTACCACTAGTGAAATGACTGTGTACTTGGGAGCAAGTTCCTTTTCTGTTTCCCTGGCTGTCAGATAAGGATATTAAGACCCCATCTTGACTCCTTCAAAATCTAAAATCAATTAGAATTAGAGCTGTGAATTGACCTACTCATTCTGGAAAACAAGGGCTTCATGAGGAAAAGGGACTAAACTATTCCCCTGGTATCATGGACTCTAAAGCAGTCCTAGGTAGAAAGGAGTCATTTAGAACAGAGCATTAATATTCCTATTCAGGGGGCCTTTTGTGTGGTGGTAAAAAGAACTGGAAAAAACCCAAAACTGAAAAAAAAAAAGTGGGTGTCCATTTGTTGGGGGATGGATAAATGAATATGCAAAAGCTATGTCAGGATATTTTTGTGGCATAAAGACAGATAGGAAGAATTCAGAGAAATGTAGGAAGACCCAAATGAACGAATGCAGAGCAAAGTGAGCATAACAAGAAAACCCACATACACAATGACTCTAACAGTGGGGAAAACATTCAAACAAACAAACCAAAAAACCAAGTGCCTTGGGGAAAAAAGAAAGATAGTAATATGATTGGAGATAATCTCATACATATTTATAGAATCATAATTTAGATCAGGATTCCCCACATTAAAATGGGACACTTCGGAGTTTTGGTAGAGCTTATTCGTGCTGGTACTGGCTCCCAGAGAGTAAGAACACGGAATAAAACTGGATCGAGGATGATCTTACTCTTTGTATTTTTATCCCTAGTCTCTAACACTGATCTTGGAGGCACTACAGTAGATAGATACTTAATAAATGTTTGTTGCTTAATTGATTAATAGAATGGTTTAATGGAGATTTTTAAAGCAAAGCATAGATGATTGCATTTATTTTAATATGCCCCCAAGTGCCATGCATCATAACTATTTTTGATATTAGTCTAAATATAGGTAGGTCATCTTAGAATAGAGGTAGCACCCCTTGAATGAGAACTTTTTTTTTTTTTTTAGCCCTTACCTTCATCTTAGAATCAATACTGTATATAGGTTATAAGGCAGAAGAGTGGTAAGGACTAGGAAATAGGGATGAAGTGACTTGCCCAGGATCATACAGCTAGGAAGTGTGTGAGGCCATATTTGAACCCAGGACCTCCTGCCTCTGTGGCTGGCTCTCCATCCACTGAGCCACCCAGCTGCCCCTTAATGAGAACTTTTAAAGGGAAAAATAAATAAATATATATA
>NW_025350095.1:0-2930 GCF_016433145.1 Gracilinanus agilis
ATATAATATTCTAATATATATAATAGAAGAAGAAACTGAGGCCCAGAAAGGTAAAGCCATGGTCATACAACTATTAAATGTCAGATGCAGACTTTAAAACTAGCTGCTATTGACTTCAAGTTTAGCCCTTCATATTGTGTTATTTCTCAAATATACAATTTTATATACATCCACGGTGCTTCTTCTCCTTTGCCACTATTCAGGTAAGATTTACATTTTATAGTGCCATATTTGTGTTCTGGTCATATATCAGAAAGTGGTAGCGACACCCAGAAGTGTTATATTTCCCTCTTTGCATTAGGACCTCTAGTTTATCTTGAACTAGAGTAACTTTTAAAATATTTGAAGTCATTAGCCACATCCCACCTATGTCTTCCTTTCTGCAGGCTAAACATTCCTGGTTCTTTAATCTTCTTTTTGCATTATATCAAGTTTCCTCCCCATCTTGGTCACTATCTCTCCTGAATTGCGGTTCCCAGAACAGAACAGAACATGGTCATGATCATGGCAGCTTAGAGTAGAACTCTATGTATGCTCTATTGCTATTAATATGGCCTCAAACAACAGAATCTTGTTTAGCTTACAGGTAACACGTTTAACTCATCTGAAGCTAAGAGGGCCACTAAAACTCCCATAACTGTTGCCTGGCACCATCTCTATTTCTATTCTTGAGTGGTTTCATTTTTTAATCTAAGTACAGGATTTGACATTGATCATATCTCTATTTCTATACTTGAGTGATTTCATTTTTTAACCCAAGTATAGGATTTGACATTGATCATTATTAAACTTCATCTTGTTAAATGAGTCCCTTATTCCAATCATCAAAATTCTTTTGGATGACAATTCCATCATCCACTATGGTATTATATTCCTTCCAGTCATCTGGAAGTATAAAAGTGCTACCTTTGCTGTAAGTTAGATGGTTAATAAAAATGTAGAACAGAACAGAGTTAAAGGCAGATCTCTGAGGCACTTCAATAGAAACTTAATTCCAGCTAAATCAATACTCTTTTGGGGTCCTATGTTGAATGAATTGGCCCTTCATCTTGCAAGATAAAGACCTCTGCATTCACCCTTGATCCCATCACCTCCTATCTTCTCCAGCAGATTTCTTTTATCATCATACCCACTCTATAGTTTTCAGTGTCCCCTCATCAAGTGGCTCTTTCCTTGCTCTTTACAAACACACACATTTCTCTCCCATCCTGAAAAAAATCCTTTCCTGATCTGACCAGTGTATCTCTAAGTGTAACTCATCCAATATTCTTCCTTCCTTTCTTAAATTCCTTAAGGAAGCCATTTATCATTGGGGTCATCACTTCCTTTGCTCTCACTTCTAATCCTTTGTCATCTGCCTTCTGGGCTCATCCAACTCAAAATGCCCTTTCCAAAATGACCAGTGATGGTTTAACTTCCAATCTAACAACCTCTTCTCTATTCTCATCCTTCTTGGCCTCTCTGCAGCCTTTGACACTGCTGATTACCCTCTCCTCTTAGCTATTCTTTCCTCTAGGTTTTTGTGACTCTTCTTTACCGGTTCTCCTTCTACGTGTCTGACTGCTCCTTGCCATTCTTCGTCTATGTTATTCCCACTAAACTATTATATAGCCTCAGTTGTTTGAGCTTTTCCCCTCTCACTTCTGAGTCACATCTTTATACTCTGCCTTTTAACAAATGTTTGGATTGGGGAGATCCGTGTCTCCTCAGATTATTTTTCTTCCTTATCTTCCTCTTAAGTATTTCCTCTTATTTTTAAAAAGAAACCTTTTATTCCTTCATTCTCCATTTCAGTGGGAACCAAATTGTGCAGGTCCTTGCATAATAAGTCAAGGATTTTAAACTTCATTCATCAGGCTATGGAGAGTTATTGAAGTTTTCTGAGCAGAAGGAAGTGGTCAGAGCTGTGCATTAGGAAGATAATCTGGTAATGACATGTAGGATGAATGGAATGGATGAAGAGACTGATCAGAAGACTTTTGCAACCACAAACTCCTCTTCTTTATTGAGAATGAGAGTCTCTGGGTATGGAGCATTGAGTATATTGTCAAATTTGGTGGATGCTTTGCTTAGTTTTGCTGAATTACTTTTTTTCTTTCTTTTTCATTCTTTGTTATAAGAGATGGTTTACTGTATAGGAGAGGTGGAAGGGACATATGCAGAAATGAAGTTGATGTAAAAACAAAATATAACAATTTAAAGAAAAATAGAAAGCTATGACAATAGTTCAGGATTCTATCACGTCTTAGCTGAAGGAATGGAGTGGATGCAAGAGCCATTGTGGAGTCAAGACTATAAGGACTGGAACTGAGTAGATGGCTCTGAAATTTGGAGCACGAGTGACTTGGACCATATTGGTGTTATTTATGGGAATGGGAACCCATGAGTAGGTTTTTGGGGAAAGACAATGAATTCACTTGAAAACATATGGTACTTGCTGGGGCTAGGCATCTGTTATAGATTGTCAAAGTTATAGATTGAGGAGTTATCTAGCTACAGCTGAGAGTTCAGTGTAGCAGAGTGAATGAGATTGCTAAGGTTGTGACTGTAAAGAGTAGAAGAGGGCTGAGGGCAGGGTCTTGAAGAATGCCTACATTTAATGGGCAGGAAGAAGGATCAGCAAAGCAGAATAGCCAAGAGTAGCCAGAAAGGGCAGGAGGAGGGCTAGGAGAGCATGTTATAGAAGCCTAAACAGGAGAAGGTATAAAGAAGGGAGAGCTAGTGGTGAACATTGCTTTGGAGAAGCCAAGGAAGATGAGGGCAGGATGCAGTTAAAAGAACTTAGAATGTTTAACCAGAAGACAACATGGGAGGTCCTAAAGGGCAAAACTAGGACCCATGGTTGAACCTTTAAGGGAAACAGATTTCAACTTAACATAATGAAGGAAGCTTTAACAATTAGAAATATAGATATGGAAAATTCTTCTTGA
>NW_025350096.1:0-7008 GCF_016433145.1 Gracilinanus agilis
ATAAAATTATATATATATATACATATATACATATATATATATATGTCCCAGATCAAGTGGCTTACCATCTTGGAGTTGGGGGAGGGAAGAGAGGGAAGGAGATGGTTTGGATCTTATAATTTTCAAAAATGTAAGTTGAAATTACATGTAATTGGGAACATAAACTATCTTTGAATCTCAAAAAAAACCAATGACATTATTAAGGATTTACTATGGCAGACACTGAACTAAGGGCTTCCAAATCTGTAAGCCTCCATAGCTCTGAGTTAGTCCAGAGCTGGGCATGCAGCAGATTCTCAGTAATTATTCACTAAGAGAATCTAAACTCAAGTGTCCTTGAGTCCACCCTGCCTCCCTTCTGCCATGTTGGCCTTTGTGCTCCCTCCAAGGTTGGCCATTCCTTCCCTCCCCTTCTCTTCTTCCTTACTGTGTCGAGCCGTCTTGAAGTTAACGGGGTGGAAGCCTCCGGTGAGGGCGGCGGATGAGTCCGTGATATCCGTGTCGAAGTCACGGCAGCTGCGCCGGTACACCACCACCCCAACGGCCATGAGGATGACGATGAAGACAAAGATGGCCACCACCAGGCCGGCGTAGAGAGCCACGTCCCCTGTTGCCTCCATTACTAGGGAAAAAATGGGAAATGGCAGAAGGTAGGTAGGAGAGGGGGCGACACAGAGACCCCCCACCTCAGAAATACAAGCAACACCCTCTGGCTCCAATCTAGATTTCTGCACTCATTGCGCTTAGAGTCACGGGGGTCTGGGTTCAGATCTTGCCTCTGACAATCACCCAGGAAAATATTTAACCTTTCTGAGTGTCATTGGGGAGGCTACACAGAGACTCCTCCAAAAGGACTCTCGTGTTCCTGTTAGAGATCCCTTCTGAATGGACCATAAAGCCTCGTCCGTAAAATGGGCGTAACCATCGCACCACCCTACCAGGATTGTTGTCGAAGTCTAATAAGACAATGCATGAACAGTACTTTGCAGAACTTAAAATATGATGTCAGGTATTATTGTGAGCAGGAGAGACACCAAATGCCTAGATTTGCATGGTAGAAGGGGAATCTAACCCTGCTCTCCCAGGCCTTTGAAATTTTCAATTTTGCTAGGCTCAGGCTCAGGCTATACCAGACCAGGACAGGGTATGTCCGCTGAATTAAGTATTAATAATTTCCAAATCATTTCTGTGTATTATTTTCCTCTATCCTAACTGTTGATGGACCAATAGGGCAAAACAGACCATCTGATCCCCCTTTTTGGAATAAGGAAACAGGTCCAAGACCAGGAACAAGTCCGTGGCATTTCCAAAATCACACAGGTTATGATTTGGATCTCTAGACTTTTGGTATTTTTCAGTTACGCCCAATTCCTTGGGACCCAGTTTGGTGTTTTCTTGGCAGAGACACTGCAGCGGTTTGCCATTTATCCTCCAGCTCAGTTTACAGATGAGGAACTGAGGCAAATGAGGTGAAGCGATTTGCCCAGGATCATCCCGGCAGTGTCTGAGGCTGGATTTGAACACATAAAGATGAGTCTTCCTGCTCCCAAGGCCAGTGCTCTGTCCACTGCGCCACCCAGCGGCCCCACTTTTAACTCTGGGCTTTTTCCATTAGGCCATACCAGCTAAGTTGCCCCAGGGATACAACCCTCTCCTGTGGCTGTTTCTGAGCTCCCATGTTCAGGAAGCAAGATGGCCCCCCAGGAAAGACCAAATGGTAGTCTGAGGAGATGACGTGAGGAAGGAAAGGGTGAAGGCCATAGCCCAGAAACTTAGAGGGAGAAGAGAGATAGATAGAAATATAAGTGAATAGAGTGGGAGCAGTGAGTGGGGAGGAATGGCAAGAAGCAGTCTTGGAAGGAGGAGGGGGTCCTTCCACTGTGCAGAAGGTCCGCTAGCTTAGGGATGTGAGGCAGGGTCTAGGCTGGCCAGTCACTGGCACCAGCTGGCATAGCTGGTAACATCCGGGTCCAGTCATCCAGCCTCAAGGGATCCTGAGACAGGAATATGAGGAATATCACTTGCTTTGCCACCATAGTAGCTGACTCTTGCCCATCATTCTTCTGAGAAGTTCTGGGGTACATTCTCCCATCCTCCAGCCTCCAGTGGGATTCCACTCAAGCCTTGAAAGGGGGATGACTAGTTTGTCCTCTGTTTGGGTCACAGGAGGCCCCAAGATGCTTCAAGATTGGTCATGGGCCTGGGCTTTTCAAACAAGGCTGGGATCTAAGTCTGGACTCTAAATAAGCAGATTTTGTCCTTGCCACCCAAGAGACACCTAGGACAGGGTAGAATTCTTCAGTATTCTTGGGAAAAGAGATGCCATGTTTGGCTACAGACTGTTTCTCCTCCTTCTGCCTGCTGTCACCTCTCCTGGTTTTCTCCCTCATTGTATGTCTCTCTTGCCCGATGTGTTCGAGTAATCTGTGTATCGCACCCCCCATTGGTCGAGGAGCTCCACAAGGGCAGACGCCTACCCTTATCTGAACTTGGCATCTATCTGCCCCAATCCTTAGCACAGAGCTCTGCAAAAAGAGGCTATTTAATTGAATTCTCTGCCTCAACCTCTTCTAATTGGATGGCAAATAATTTGAGATCTCTGAGCCCCAGTTTTCCCATCTATCAAATGGGGACAATAATAGTGCCTACCTTACAGGATTGTTGTGAGACCCAAATGAGTTCATTTATCTTTGAAAACTTTAAAGGGCTATATAAATGCTAGTTATTATTTGCTATTATTCCACGGCCTCCAAGGCCCTCTTCCAGCTCTACGCCTTTGCCCCTGTGACTTCAGGGCACAGTGAGCTCAGTCTGGCCAAGGACCACGTGTCCCATCCCCAATCTGGCCCTCCACCCCAAGCCACATGGGAGGTGCTCAATAGTTTGGCTGAGAGGCTGGGGCTCTCTGACACCCTCTGCCTGTCCTGGGTTCGCTGCCTTGAGGAGGGTTTCAGAAGTGGGAGGTGCCCTGGTTACCTTCCACCTGCTTCCCCATTTCCCGTATAACCCACATGTGGCCATTTGCTTAGTAATTTATAATCTCTAATTAGTCAACCTGGCTTCCCCTCCTCCCTCGGCCTCAACCCCCTCCCCTCCTCCAGAGAGTTGGGGGTCGTTCAGCATTATTGCTAATTTTATTACTCCAGAATTATCTGGGAGCTGTAGTTTAATTACCACAGTATTATTTGGCCATTGCTGCTTTATTACCCTTGGTGTTATTACTGTGGCATTATTAGCATGGACACCCGGGGGGGCTGACTTATGAGATAGTAAGTCCCTGGCAAGATGAGGCGAGGGAGGGAAGGAGAGAGGAATGAAGCGAGGGAGGCAAGGAGCAAGGGAGCTGGCTCTTTTTCCAGAGATGCCTTGGTCCTGCTTCGAGTGATTGGGGTGAGAAGGGCAGCAAATAGGGAAGGATGAGATGCTCAGGGGTAACCCTGGGGTGGAGTGTGGGGGAGGAAAACTGGCCATTTGGGGCCAATCTGGGAGGGGAGGCAGCCATGGTGGCTAGAAAATCCAGAATTCTGTCCTGTGACTTGGCTTGTCTCAAGAGAGGGTCTCTGTCTTGAAGGGATAAGACCAAGGCACAAAGAGCAGGAGAGGGGCATAAGAGACAGGGCTCAGGTATGTGAGACTGAAAAATGAGGGAGGCTGGAGCAGAAGGGACAGGAATGAGGAAGGATTAGGGCCTGAGCAAGGAAGGAGAAGAGCTGATTAAGTGACCTGGCTCCCTCTGAAGCTTGCCCTTTCCCGAGGAAGCCAAAGCAGAACTGGCTAAACACTCCATGTATCAAACTGCCCACCTCAGGTGGACCTTGGGAAGACAAGGGCTTGTGCTGGACGCCCAGTACCCTCCAGCCCATGCAGCCATCTGTCTACAGCTACAAGAAACAATGCAGATGCTATTAGGGGGCAAGAGCATCGCCTCTCCCAGGGATATTCCCAGCATCCTCTAGGCTCCAGCTTCCCAAGTCTCAGCATCCTTCACCGGGGATAATCTACTGCTTGCCTTTACACCTTTGACCTTTTTCTTTCCCTCTCTGCTGTTCTTGGAGGGGGAGAAAGGGACTAGTAACTACCATCTACAAACAAAAAGCTCTACTTGTGCCCTTAAACTCCTCATCAGGCTAAGATGCATTTCTCACAATCACTGAATCATGTATTTGTAGGGGTGGGGGACTTCAGAGATCACAGAATCTAGGTGTTTCTCACCCGAGCTTTATAGACCCTCCAGGCCCCAAGGGGTCTGTGACCTTAGATGGGAAAACATTTACATCATTTTTTTTTCATGAACTTCATCTGAAATTTAAGCATTTCCTGAAATTACTTTAAAACATTCTGATAAAGCGTCACCAGACTACCCGGGGTCCATGGCCAAAAAAGATGGAAAGGCCCCCTGATCTAATTCAATCCTCTCGTGCTACAAGGTGAGGATATGATGCTGAGAGAGATTAAGAGACTTGAGTGTGTGTTTGTGTATGTGTGAGTGTCTGTGTGTATACACACACATCTCAAGGCTCATATTTTCTCTTAAATAGAATTTGACTTATGACAGAAAGAGAAATTGAGGAAAAGAGAATCTCATTAGTTTGCCAAATGTCAGGCTTTCAAGTCTTTGGTCCGGTGGTCTTTTCAATATCTTAGGGGTGCAATATATCCTTCTATATCCATTTTATTTCTTATATAACAATACTGCTCTGTCCAGGAAGTTCTAATTGGATTGGGCAAGATTTGAACTCGGGTCTTCTTAGGTTATAAATCATTATAAGATTGTGAGTCTCTGGCCCTGTTGAAGGAATATCTTAGCCCAGTGAGGAATTGAAGGGCAGAATTTAAGAGTAGAGTTCTTTGATCATAGATGGTAGTTACTAAGCCCCATTTGTGTCCTACCCATTCCCTCAAGATCAACAGAGGGAAAGAAAGAGAAAAGGCCAAGGGCAATTTCTAATCTGTCAAAGGAAGTGGTCAGACTTAAGGTCTCTAAAACTCCTTCGAGCTCTAAAATCTTTGATGCTATGAGCTAACTGGGTGGCAGGAAACAGTTTGAACACCAGAAGAGGAGCTCCGTCTAGGCACCGTCTCCAGAGGAATTACAGGCATAGCTCTTTTCTTCCCTCAGAAAGGATCATTTTGAGACCCTCCCATTTGGAGGGACAGAACTGGACAGTGGATAAAGCACTGGATCCAGAATTAGGAGAGGAAGTTTCTAGTTCTGACTGTGTTACTGTGTGACCTTGGGAAAGTCATTTCCCTTTCTCTGGACCTATTAAACAAGGCACAAGTGGGAAAGCATCCAAGGGTCCTTCTAGCATTCACATTCCATTCTGTCTATTCTCCAAGGCTCTTGCCCCTTAGTCTCAATAGATGGCAGGGGAGGAGGGGCAGTCTCTGCTTACAGAGAGCAGAACGTGCTACAGTTAGATGTTATCGCCCCATAGATTGAGGAGAAAGCCCAGTCACGTCTAGGTTTCTGGATCCTTAGGATGTGGGGTTCCAGGAATGAGATGCTCTTGGTCTTTCTGCTCCCCTAGCCCCAGTGGCCTCTCATCGCCCTCCATCCAGCCCATGAGAAGACAGCAAGCCAGAGAGAACCAATGATCCCATGGCAGATAGAAAATGGTCATGAAATGAGGACTTACGGTGGCTTTTGGGTTCAGTTAGAACTCTTTTATCTGTTAGGGAAAATAAAGTAAAAACAAATGACACGGGTGAAAATGATGATGATGATGATAATGAAGATGAAATAGAAATGGCATGACTGGAAGCCCAGAGCAGCGCCCCTCTCAGGGGTGCCTCAGGGCGGGTACCAGGGGGCTTTGGGGGAAAGCTTTGGCTCTCCGCTTTCTTGAGACTGTTCCAGGTTTCCACCCTCCCTCCCGTGCCCGCTGACCCCCCACCCGGCCTGGCCAGTCCGGGGTCAGCTCACTCACTCTGCGTGCACAGCCCATCGGTGCAGTTCTTGGAGTCCAGGAGCAGCCCGCTGCAGTCTCGACCCCCGTTCTGGGGCGGCGGGGACGTGCATTCCCGGCTCCGCCAGTGGGTACATTCTGTGCTGCAGGCTGACCATTTACTCCACTCCGTCCATGCTCCATCTACTGCAGGTCACGTAACAGCCGGCCACCCATTCACACACACGCCCACAGGGATGGAGAAACGTGGAGGATGCAGGTGTCCACATAGAACCAGGGATAACGCCACACACAGAATACACGTATGTATAGAGATACATACATGTATGTATGGAAAAGTCAAATGCCACATACATGCAGTCAGACACACACACAGAGCAGAAGAGAAGGACGTGAGACATTGAGGCCAATGCAGAGAAGTGGGCACATGGTCATAAACAATCAGAGACAGACAGGGAGACAGACAGACATGCACACACAGAGACCAGGCAAGGAAACAAAGACAAGAGGATTCATTCGTTACAAACTGGGAAAGAGAAGCTGAGGATGTCAGCAAGGGGTTTTGCCAAGGATGGAGCCAGTCTCTCTGGGCTTATCCAATGGGAAGCACCAGGGAGAAAGGGCTTATGGGAGACCCAAACTGAAAGGCAATGAGTGACACCCAGATGGGAGTTCCCAAGCTACAGGGTAGCTGTCCAAGTCTCCGGAGGCTCCAAGATGACCATCCTTCTCTCTGGGGAGGAGGGATGATGACGGGTACCAGGGCTGAGCCTGGAAGGCTGGGAGTGTGCGGGGAGCTACGGGGAAGTAGTAACGTAAGTGTGCATGTAGGGTATCTGGAGGATGGTCCTTACCTGGGCACATGGTGGTACAGGCAACCTTCTGGAAGGCCTGCCCATCACAGAATGCACCTCCATTGAGCGGAGCAGGGTTGGTGCAGGTCCGGGTACGCTTCTGCCAGCCCCGTCCACAGCGGTTATTGCAAGGTGACCACTCGGACCAGGTGGACCAGCCACCATTCACTGTTGGGGAGGAGAGACAGAAAAAAAGGGGGAAGAGAGAGAAAGAGAGAGAGAGAGAGAGAGAGAGAGAGAGAGAG
>NW_025350097.1:0-3286 GCF_016433145.1 Gracilinanus agilis
ATTATGAATTTCAAATGAGATAAAGTATATAAATCACTTTGCAAGCTTGAAAGCACCTTATCCTTTGGGGAATTTAGAACTTATCAGAGGGATCTGATAAGGACAAAGAGTGGTAGTCGTAGGAATACTGGAAATAGAATCCCTATACATAGACCTGGGCTAATTCAGCCTCCTCTTTGGTGGGATAGTAGGGCTGAGCTGATCCATCCATACGGGAAGCACCAGTTATTATCATCATCATCATAAGTATTATTATTAAAATTATCTTGAATAGAGAGGAAATGGATTCCTCCTAACTAGAGGCCACCCTTTCAAGGTTTGATTACCACTCAGCAGATAGTCTGTATAGAGTATATATTATCCATATTCAAGTTCAAGGTTACAGCTAGTGGTCTCTGTGGTCATTTCTGACTCTCACATTTACAAATGAAGCTGTCAACAGATAGAATAGACTGCCAGAGAGGGATAGTGAGCTTTTTCTCCCTGGAGGTCTTCAGGCAGAAGCCAGATGACTCATTATTACCATATTTAAGGAATTCTGTAAAAGCGATGCATAATTTGAGTATAAATTAGACTGAGTATCCTCAGAGGTCCCTCCCAATTCTGATTTTTATTTCTAGCACTTAAGCTTCTGGAGAAAAAACAAGTAAGGCATAATAAGCCTTTCTCCCTTTTCTTTTTGGGTCAGATAGATGGTGTAGTGAATGGAGTGGCAGACCTTGAATCAGGAAGATCTGAATTTAAATATGTCCTCAGACACTTATTAGCTGTGTGACTTAACTTTGTTTGCCTCATCTGTAAAATGAGATGCAGAAGGAAATGGCAAACCACCCCAGCATCTCTGTGAAAAACAAAACAAAACAAAAAACAAACAAAAAAAAAACCAAAAGGGGGTCATGAAGTATTAAATATTATTGAAAATGGCTAAATAACAACTCTTTTCCTTGGAGGGAGAAAATAGGGACTTTGCTTTTTTCCCCCTAAGAGCTGTGATCTAGGCAGGGTTTCCTGAAATGGGATGTATTCAGCCATTGCTTCTGAACATCATGGTACCACTGTGAGGAAGCTGGCCACTGGTGGTGTTCTCCCCCTGCTATGGCCAGGAATCACCTCCTACTGGAGCCACATCTGGCTGGATGCCTCCAAACTCACCTTCCTGCTCCTCTAACTCCTGTGACATCTATCTAGGAGGGCAGAAGACCTACCTCTCAGTGTCCACCTAAGTATCATTTATGAACATCATACGGTGGTATTTGTTTGTTCTTCCATTTCATACTCCCTTAATGGTTACCCTCACACTTGGCGGAACCAGCTTCAGAAGTACCATTAAGAGTAATTATGGTATTTCCAAGGCTATTTCCTTTGAGAAACATCGCTGCCTTCAACATACCAGCATACGTCACAGACAGAGGTTTGGTTTTTGTTTTTGTTTTTATAATGTCTCCAGCCAGAGAGCGATGCATGGTTCATCGGACCCTTTCTCAGAACCACCAGGGTATCTGGTCAAAGCTGATGAGGGCAGCGTGCTACTAAGATCCCAGGCCTTCTACTGCTGGGTGTACCTTGACAAGGTTCCCCTTTGCTTTTAACATTGCCTTAATCTCTCATGCAGCCTCTGAATAAAAAAAAAAATTAAAAAACAGTTGACACTATCTCTTAAATCCCATGGGTACGTGTCAGCATTTTTGATGATAACATGCTTCACATATGATAATATTTTTCCATAGGATCAGGTACTGAAGAAAGTCTAGCAGGCCCTTTAACCAAAACCAGCCTTTGGTGGTTTTCCTGTTAGCCTGCTAGAGGTTGTTTAAAACTAGAAACAAAATGTGAGTTTCACTCCCCACAAACAGCTCTAAAAATCAGTGGTTTGTAGCAGAAGTGTTTCTAAGGAGATGAAGTGAGTTATCAGTAATAACTTTGGGTACAGTATGTTCATTTCAAGAAATGAGAGGTTTTGTATTAACGAAAAGAGATAACTCTGAGGCTCTCAGATCTTTTTTTTTTTTCACTTTCATTTTTAGTTCACTTTTTCAGACTTTAAAGCATGTCAGAAATCTGAACTGTTCCTAACTAAAATGCCGTGTGTAGCTCTCTCCGAATTGGACATTCTTCTCAATGTCTCAGAAATTTTCCATTTTCAAACCTGAAAATCAGTTTCTTGGGATCCCAGATTTAGAATTCCAAGAAACCTCAGAGACCCCCACCTTGCCCAACCTCATTTTACAGATGAAGAAACTAAGGCCCCAAAGATTGTGACTTTGCCAAGTCCCTAATGCACGGTTGTCTCCTAAACTCTAGATTCAAGAAGTTGAAGTTCATAGGAGATGAGAATATTCCATCTTGACAGTTTTTTTCTTATTTCCTACCTTCTTTCTAACATTATATTCTATCTTTATGCTATGCTATCTGACCTCTGGCTCTACCTCCATCCAGAACTGAAGGTACTATCTTTATGACTCCCTGGTTTCCCACTGGTGTCTCATTCTTAAGCCTGTGATGCTACTTCCCAGCCATCTCCATGTCAAGTTGCTTGGCATAGACCCTAAGCCTTTTTCAATGCTAGCTCTGAAAACAATAATTAAATCCATGCGGTCATTCCTGGAAAGGATCTGTCAATCATTTGTCCTATACCTCAAATCCCTATTAAATAATACATACTCCTAGTCTCTATTCCCCTCTGTGTATTCTCATTTCCTGATGTAAGCTTATATTTGGCACCTAGCATAGTACCTTGCATAAACACAGAATTGTTTTGTTTTCATTCATTCATTCCATATTTACTGGTCTCTTTGAGTATAGTCAGCTCGCCCTAGTCCTCTTGAAATAATCTATGTTTCAAAATATGGCACCATTCAGGAAGCATATGGTAGCAAAACTGAGTTGAGTCTTTGTTTATTTTCATCTCAAACTCAGAGATGTATGGTGCCCCTATGCAATGGTCCACTCATAATTAGGGTGTTGACTTCAATAGTCATACTATGGCTACTCCTTCTAATGACTTTTGGTTAGGAGTCATAGCCCCAGTCCGTTTATATTGACAACTGCTATTTCTTTCATACTGATCCAGCATTCAGCCTCATTTTCCTTTATTTCCAGATCATTGCTTCTTGGCAGAAAGAGGTGTAAATATTTCTCTCTCCCTCTCCTTTTCTCATTCTCCCTCCCTCTCTCTCTCTGTTACCTCTCTCTGCCTCCTTCTTTCTCTCTCTCTCCTTCTCTTTCTCTCTGCCTCTCTCTCTCTCTCTCTCTTTCTCTCTCTCTCTCTCTTTCTCTCTCTCTCTCC
>NW_025350098.1:0-6576 GCF_016433145.1 Gracilinanus agilis
TATGTATATATATATATATTTAATTCTCAAATGTTACCTAGACTTAAAGCTTTTAATTTAGTTTTTAACTGTGTCTTCTGAACGGCCAATAATCCCTCCTGAGGGTCCACATGGTTTACTATGAGAGAGATACCAGTTGAGATGTGGGTGATATTCCCTTAAAGAATTAAACAAATAGGACATATAAAAACCCTGAGAGTGGGAAGCAGATGACTCCCTTACTAGGGAAAATGGCTTTGAAATGTGGCTGTCCCGGCCCTCTCTGACACTTAAGAAATGGAATGGTAGTTCATTTATGAAACCCAGATTCTTCTAGTAATCTTTGGTTAGAAAAAACATAAGCTATCTCAATCTTGTTTGCACTGCCTTGTTTCCCCTGTTATAGACCAGGTCACCCCAAATCTTGATGAAGGAAATGGCAAGCACAAAAAGGGCATGGTTTGTTTTTTGCTTTATAAGATAGACAAAAAAGTTGGGGTCCTTGTCTTGCTTTTGTTTATAAGGTAAACAAAAATAAAGATCATGGCCCACTAGATGTTTCCAGGACTTGGAGCAGATTATATTCCTCAGCTACTATAACCTTTCAGGAACTGCCCAACAATAGAGACTGGAGGCTGAGGAAACAGATGGATTCATATAGAAATATTGGTAATAAGTAATATAATCCAACATTAATTTTCCTCATCATGACCTTTTATCATCCCATCTTTTCCTCTCCCTTACACCCCACCTCCTACTTGTTGTCCAATCTCACTATGACCTCCACCATCCCCACCCCTCTGATCTTTCCAAGGTCATCATGCTTGCACTATTTATATCTTCTTCCCTTCCCTATCTTAACTTTTAAGTGAACCAGTTCAACTCTACACTCTCCTGAACTCTTAATTTCTTCCAATTCCAAACCTATAATGCTCCTGCCATCCACTTCTTTTGCTCCTATTCCTATACTTCTGTACATAGCTGGAGAAAACCATAAAACTATGGCTCTTTGGTGCACTAAAATGTATTCTCTCCAACTCCAACAGGTCCTTATTGCAATGAGGCAGTCACTCTACTCCTCTTTAATCAATTTGGTATCCCACTCTTCATAGAGGTTATTCCAAACCTTTTTCCCCTCAAAACTTCTATAGCACCCCCTTCCAAAATACTTTCTTTTGAAGACCTTACCCCATATTTCAATGAAAAAAAATGACGCCATCTGCTGAGAACTTTGTTTTCCCCTCCTCCTTATCTCACAAGTTTAAGACATCTTCCTTCACTATTTCTGTTACTTGTTAATAGAATAAAGAGGTGTCCTATCTACTTGCCAAAGATAACCTCTCTACATCTATCCTCTGATGCCATCTCTTTCTCTCTTCTCCAGAACATCGTCTTACTGTCACCCACTACCATCCTCAAGTGGAGGGAAATGTCATCTTCAAGTGTGTAGAGTAAAACTAAATGGCAATGAGACATCTAGTTTCATGGGAAAAGTGCTAGTTATCTGCTCCCCTTCCTGGGGATGTCTTAGATCTCTCCTTCCCTTTTATGGCTATACTCCTTTAGAAAGTTTATCATTCAACTGTAATTGTTCTCTAAAAAGTTACTGGTGATCTCTTAATTGCCAAATCTATTGATCTTTTCTCAATCCTTTCAATCCTGAAAATTTAGATAATATTGATCACCCACTTCTCCTAAATGTTCTCTCCTCTCTAAATTTTTTTTTTGGTACCACTAATCTCTCCTGGTTCTCCTACATTTCTGACCACTCCTTTCCCCTCTCCTTTGCTGGATTTTTATCCAAGTCATTTGCACTCAGTGTGAGTGCTCCCAACGCTTTATCCTGGAGCCTGTTCTCTTTTCTCTTGACAACCTCCCTCAAATGACTTCATCAGATGTCATGTGTACAATTGTAATCTCTGCAGATGATTCCAACATTTCTATAACCCACTCTTGTTTCTCTTCTGAGCTACAGCATCACATGCCTTTTGTTATCTCAAACTGGATATCTTGGAGATATCTGAAACTCAACTTGTCCAAAATAAAACTCATTAGCTATCTCTCCAAACCTTCTTTTTATGAACTTCCCTGTTACTAGTGGGAGCATCACCCTCCTTCTAGTCACCAAATATGGTATCATCTCACTCACTTCAGTTTCCAGTTACCAAATTTTGTCATTTCTTCTTTTACAACATCTTTCTTATGTATTCTCTTTACTCATACATCCACCACTTGAATTCAGATTCTTATCACCTCTCACTTGGTGATCACTTTCTAATTTGTCTCCTGACTTCATTTTTCTCTCGTTCCAATCCATCCTCCACTAAAATGTCAGCCATTTTCCTTAAGTTTAGATCTTATCATCCCTCTCCCTCCACCTAAAAACCTTTATTGGCTACCTATTGTTTCCAGAACCAAATATAAAGTCTATTTAGCATTTAAAGTCTCCACCACCCAACTCCTTCTTACCCTTCCAACCCTGTCACACTTTATTCCACCTACCCCCATAAAGAGTACAAGCCAGCCAATTACAGTTACACAATTATGACACTCCTGTCTCCCACCTCTATGACTTTGTATCAGCTGTCCTCCATACCTGGAATGCTTTCTTCTCTTCTCCTTGACTTCTTTCAAATATCAACTCAAATTCTACCTTGTAAAGGAGGCCTTCCTCAGGATCTAGTGGTTTCTCCTCCTGGGTTATCTTTCATCCCTTCTGTATATAACTTGTATCAAATGTGATAATACATGTATAGCATTTTGTCCCTCTTATAGCTCTATATGAATGCTCTATTATAAAAGCTCTTTTATTTTATATTTCCCATTAGAATATGGGCTCCTAGAAAGCAGGTATGGTTTGTTTGTTTTTGTTTTGTATCCTAATAGCAGAGGACTTGAGACAGAGGAAGTGTTTAATAATATTTAACTGATTGGCTAATCCCCTCATTTTAGATGAGAAAACCAAAGCCCAGAGAAGAAATGTAATTATTCCATAGATTTCAGTCTCCTCATCAATAAAATGAAAAAGTTAGGCTAATAACATCTATGGTTACCACATTCTGGTTCTAAATTTTATGATTCTATGACTTTGGTATAGAAATATATTAAATTATTGTAATTATATCCTATCTTACATATGATATTTCTTTTTCTTGTTTTCCTTTTTTATTCAGTGGGTATAGAGGTATGGAACAAGAGAAAACAATTACTGGTTAAATGAAAAAAATATATCTTCTTCTAAATAAAGTGACAGAGCTTAGATTGGAACTGAGACTTTGAATCCCAGTCTGGTAGTCTTTTCCCTCTTTAATGCTGTTCCTAAATCCAGATAGGTCTCTACTTGAGCTATACTACGCAGATAGACACCTTTCTTATTCAAAAACTATCCAGTGGTTTAACCTTTAAATAGGAGCCTTTTCTCATAACTTTTATGTTTAAGCTGCCTCCACCTACTCCCTCCTCCTCGATTAGTTAATTCCATTTTCTCTTACTGTTCCCTTCCCAGGAAGAGCAGTAGATGACCAGCACGTCTCCCAGGAAACCAGATGTTACATTGCCATTTAGTTTTACTTTACATGTTTGAATCTGACTTTAAATCAGCTTTCTGTTTTTTTCTTCCCCAGGGTTCAGGAACAAATGCCTTTAGTTTGCCCTTTGGGAGGTTAGTGGATAAAGCAGTGTTTATTTCTTTTCTATCAGGAAAGAGAAGAAGTAAAAAAAAGAAAAGAGTACTTTTTGAAAGGGTAAATGGTTAAATTTTAATCTTATCATGAACTTCCATTCATGTGTCTAGAAGTTTAGTCTCCAATCATACATCATAAACATGGAGGTGACCCCTCTGAACTTGTTTCCTCATGTTTTATAAAAAGAGAGGGTTGGCTTAGGTGATCTTAGGGTGTCTTCTAATTCTAAGACTATAGGTTTCCCCCACTCTTTTTGTTTGGGACTGAGGATTTGTTCTAGGTGGCTCTGAAGGCCTTGAAAGCTATCATCTTTTCCATATGATTAGAAAAATCACTACTCCATTAGCTGCTAAGACTTTGAACTAGTTATTTCATCTCTGTTGTTCCTAGCTTTTCTATTTATAAAATAGTGGCGTAGGATAAATTGGACAAAATGTTTGAAATATTTTCTTCCTATTCAGCATTCTATGGCATACTTCAACTATTTCCCTTCTGAATTTACCAGTGACTGAAATAACCAGCATTAGACATTCATTTCTTTAAGTTAAAGAAATTCAATTTCTTTAAAATTTTTAAAATTTTTACATTTAAGATTTTAATTTAAATTTTAACTTAAAATATCTTAAATTTAAGAAAAATTCTTTAAAACGCCTTTGTGAATATTGCTTGAGAAATGTAACTGTTGAGCAAGTCTTTTTAACCATTCTGGGTCTCACTTTCTGTATTTGTGAAAAGAGAGAGTTGGACCATTAAGACTTCTTCCATTTCTAAAGCTCTGATCCTTTACTAAACCACAAATAAATATTTTATCTAGAATTAGTTGTTTGTTGTTGTTTCAATTTAGCAAAGAACAAAGCAAGGCCCTTAGAAATAAAGTAAGTTTAGAGAGGAGAGGTGGGTGAATGGGAAAGAAAGTTTCAGAACATGGAAACTGTGATGGGAGCTAAGCATATAAAATTATAGGGTTTATATATGAGAAGGTTGGGTTGGAATATGTTATGGAATTTCAGGGTTTAGTGATCAGTTAGTTAAACTTATCCATGAACAATAAATCATTGTAATGATGATGATAGCTGACATTTTATAGCACCTACTATGTGCCAGGCATTGTGCTAAGAATTTTACAAATTTGATTTAATTTGATTTTCACAATAGTCCTGTAAGGTCAGTGATATTATTATCCTTATTTTGTAGTTAAGGAAACAGGCAAATAGAGGTTAAGTGAATTTCCCAAGGTCACACAGATAGTACATATCTAAAGTTAGATTTTAATTCTTGACTTTAGACTGAGACTTCAAACCATCATGCAACCAGCTGCCTCAATGAATCCCCACTAAAACCTACCTAATAGTCATTCAGCTTTGATTTGAGGAACTAGTAAGAGGTAACTCACTACCTCTGTGGGCAACCCACTTCATTTTTGATAGTTCTCATTGTTAGGAAAATTTTCCTCATGTGGAGCCTAAAGTTGCTTTTTTGCCATTTCCCCTTATTGCTTCTAATTCTGCACCCTGAAACCAAACACAACATGGTACAAAAAGAGGCGATCAGGGACTATAGACTTCCTCAGACCAAATATCCTCAGTTTTCTGAACTGCTATTTCTTTGATCACAAGGCCCTTCACCGTCCTGATTTTCTTTAGATTCTTTTCTACTCATCAATATCCTTCTTAAAACCCAACACCATAGGTATAAGGATGCTGAAGGCAGGGTAAAGAGCAACAATGGCAAAATTTAGTGGCTTAAAAGTTCTGACTTGGGCTAGACTAATTGCTGGGTTCATTATATCTTTTCCCTATGTGTATAATGGCTGAATCATTTTGTGATTGATGTGTTGGGATGAGAATGGGAGCGGGAAAGGGTATGGTAGGTGGTAGGAGGTAGAGGATTTTAATAGAAATCTACCAAGCTTTCTACTCAGCTACTTCCACTGTTTACCACTAGAGGGAAATATTAACTTTTTTTTTCCCTTCCTATTTTTACTAGGGAAAACATACCTATTGGAAAAGCCCATTCCCAACACAACTGGATTCCCATGTTCATCTTCATTTCCTGAACATTCTCTATGAAACACGATGTCCTTTCTTAGATTAGCATTTCCTAAGTTTCCTTTACATGGATTTTCTGATCGTCCCATAGAAGGGAAGTCCCACAGGCACTATAACTCTTCCACACCTGTCTACATACCTGCAAACTCATAGAATACAGACACGTGCAGCCTAAAGTATTTATACAAGTTGGTGAAAAGATACAAAATCTTGTTGCTTAGATTATTTTAGCTATCCTTTGAGAAGACAACTATTTTCCTGGGGCAAACTCAACTCTCCCTGTGTATCCAGTGGTAGACTTGGCATTTACAGTGGGAAGAAAAGAATTCCTGATGTGATTGTAAGTATGTATTGTTCCCTGACACTGAGCTGTTTTTGTTTTAAATATTTTTTTATTGCAATATAAGTATTTTTGCAGCACCTAAATATCCTTCTGTATCCCTACTCTCCAGACCCAGGGAGCTATTCCATATAGTGGAATATTTTAAGAAAAAGAAATGAAGAGAAGAAAATTCAATAAAACTGATGAATACATTAAAAAAATTGAAAATACATGAAATGTTCCACACCTGTGAAACATGCCCACCCCCCAACCCCGCCTCTGCAAAGAAGTTGGAGGAGGTGTCTTCTCACTTCCCTTCTTTGGAGCCATGCTTATTCTCTGTAATTTTGTAACATTCAGTTTCAACTGATTTGTGGTTGTCATTCTTTCCATATACATTATTGTGCTCATGTATACTGTTTTCATGGCTCTTATTATTTCACTTTGCATCATTTCATGTAAACTTTTCCATGTTTGTCTGTATTTATTATGCACTTGTATTTATATGTTTTCCTTCCTCTCCCCCTCCCCTCCCCTCTTATTC
>NW_025350099.1:0-6585 GCF_016433145.1 Gracilinanus agilis
ATATAATATTCATTTTAATATATAACTTCTTTAAATATTGTGTTTTTTAATATTTATTAATAGTCACTAGGAGTAAAGGAATAAAAAGGTAACAAAATAAAACTACGTGCCCTTGGCTAATCTGCCTATTCAAGCAAGCTGCCATAGGAAGGAAAGAGAGAGCTAGCCCAGGAAGACCACTCAGTTTATCTCCTGTCTATGTCAGCAAGTAACAACAGGAAGTCAGTGGGCTTCAGGGAAATGTAGTTCAAAGGCACAAGATTTAAATCAATTAATTACACATTCCCCCCTGAGATCCTTGGAAGACTAGTCTCTCTAAAGGATCTTGTAAACATAACCAACTTTTAAATTACAATAATTTGTGGATAAAAGGAAAATGGGCAGGGGAGAGTTAATCCCATCTTCACAATTGGAAATGACTGAAATAACTGAACAATAACAAAATTATTGTTATCCCTCCATTTTATAGATGAGGAAATAGGTGGTCTTTCTGCCTCTTGGCTCAGTCTTCTTCTCTGTTGTAGCCTCTAGGGTCTAAAGTACAAGAAGAAGAACCTCCTAAAACAGTGTTATGAAGATGGCCAGAACTGGGACTAGCATTAGAAAGTCCTTCCGTATATATAATTTAAATCCGTTATGCCATAGCTTCAGGAGACAGCTTTGAGATTAGACAAGTCTGAAAACCGAGGCTTCCTGCTCTGTCTATAAATGGCTTTACTTTGCACACTGTACAGCCCTTGAATACCTTTCAGCATTCTTTTCAGGCTAAAAGTAATTCCAGATCCTTTTGCCTTTTTCTCTTAAGTCATCTTTCCCAGCCTTTCATTTCTAAATCTTTGTGCCTTTCTTTCCTCTGGCTCCCTCCGCCACTCTGCCCAGGTCTTCTGAAATAGGGGAGCCCAGAATAGACTGGAGACACCTGCTCAGGGTGGGATGATGGGGGAAAATCTGAACAAATCACTTCCTTTTCTGGAATTCAATTCCCTCATTTGTGAAGGAAGATGTGCTGGAGTTCAGCTCAAGATTTACCTTTTCTGACTCTCCCCTGCTGATAGTGCCTTCCCACAAAAATTCTCTTGTGTGTGTAACACACACACACACACACACACACACATTGTTGTGTAGTAAAGAGTGCTAAACTCAGGGCCTCTTGGCTCTGAGTTCAAATCCCAACTCAGATACTTAAAAGCTGTGTCACTCTGGGCAAATCTCTTAAGCTTGTTGGGCTTTGGTTTTCTTAAATGAAATCCTTGGACTGGGTGACCCTCAGGGTCCCTTCTAGAGCTAAATATACAATCCTGTGTACGTATTTTCTCTTTTCCCTCCTTCCTCCATAGCATGCCAGTATCTTGAGGGCAGAATCTATTTCTTTTGTCTTTGGATCTCCAGTGCCTGGCACAAAGTAGGCACTTGATAAATACTCATTGATTGGTTGAAAAATCCTATGATTTTTCTGAATGGGCTTAATCATATTTAATACAAATAAGTGTGAATTGGATAGAGGATATGGCCTAGAGTCAGGAAGACCTGAGTTTAAACCCAACTGTAGATACTTACTAGCTATGTGACCCTGGGCAAGTCATTTATATTCTGTCTGCCTCAGTTTCTTCAACTGAAAAATGGAAATAATAATAGCTCTTACCTCCCAGGGTTGTTGTGAGGATCAAATGTTATGAGACCATAACAATAAAGTGCTTGACACAGGGCCTGGCACTTAGTAAGTGCTATATAAATGTTAACTATTATTATTATGATTATTAAAGCCCTTAGCATAGACCCTGGCAAATCAATCTCTGCCTCAGTTTCCTCATCTGTAAAATGGGGATAATAAGAGCACCTACCTCCTGAGTTGTTGGGAGGATCAAATGAGATAATATTTGTAAAGCCTTTTGCACAGTGTCCAGGCACTAAATAAATGTTTATTTATTGATTGATCCTGGTGAGACAGTTGTTGCTTTTTAAGGACAGCACAGGGGAGGCTCTTTGAATGAATGGGGTAAGTTCCTTAGTACAGGAACTCCCTGGGGGGAAATTCCCTCTACTAATTCAGGGCAGCACCTTCTTGGCAATTTCTAGTTCTGGAACATTGAGAGATTAAGGAGACTTGTCTAGGATCACCCAGCCATTGTGGGGTTAGAGATGGGGCTCCTAACTCTTCTCCATGAAGTCATACTTGTGCTCATTGAATGAATAAATGTTTTGTAATTATAAAGCTCTGGGCAGGTAGGTGGCTCAGTGGATAGAGCACCTGGTTTAAAACCAGGAAGACATCTTCCTGATTACAAATCTGGCCCCAGACACTTACAGACTGTGTGACCCTGGGCAAATCACTTCATCCTGTTGGCCTCAGTTTCCATCTATAAAATGATCTGGATAGGAAATAGCAAACCCCCAAAGTATCTTAGTTATGTGACCCTGGACAAGTCACTACATCCTGTTGGCCTCAGTTTCCTCATCTGTAAAATTAGCTAGAGGAGGAAATGACAAACTAGCTGTGTGACCCTGGGCAAGTCACTTAACCCTGTTTGTCTCAGTTCATTTGTAAAATGATCTGGAAAAGGAAATGGCAAACCACTCTAGTATCTCTGCCAAGAAATCCCCAAATGGGGTCATAAAGAGTCAGAAATGACTGAAAAATGACTTCACAACAACAGATTATAAAGCTCACTCAGAATCCTCAGCTGGGAAAGCTGCTGGTCTTTGCTAGCTTCTCTCTCTCTCTTTTCCTGTATTCCCTCTATTCCCAAACCTGGGTGAGGGATGGAGAGCTGCTCTCCTTCTGTCTATCCGTCGGGACACAGATATCATCAGGGCAGACACAGGCTCTGTGATGTATTTCCAGGTAGTCAGAGGCAGAGACAAGAGGCCCCACATCGCAGCTCTGAGACCCCAGTTCTTGTGCTTGTTCCTTCTTTTCCCTTTGAGGCTACCATCCTGCTCCTGACCCTGGCTGCCCCTGCTTAGCTGAAATATCAGACAAGATCACAGCCTTAGGCAGTACAGCTGCAGGCAGAACCTGGTGGCCCCCACGGCAGCTGCTGCGCCTTCCTCTGTCTACAGAAGTGTCTGCCTTGTCAGCTGAGTCCCCAGCCCTAAGCAGTCTTTGTTAACTGATGCCACCTCATCTTAACAGAGGAAACAGGGAACCGCAGTCTCTCCAGAAGCTGGAGATGGTAGAGGCTGGTTTCCTGCTCTTTCTTGAGCTTGATGATTATTGATCAATTAATTAACACTCAATATTTATTAAGCACCTACTATGTGCCAGGCACCGTATTAAGCTTTGGCAGTTCAAAAAGGACAAGAGACAGTTCCTGCCCTCAAGGAACTCCCTGGGAGGAAATTCCCTCTAGTAAGTCTAGTGGTTCCCCACTCTTCCTTGAGCTTGATGATCATTGATCAATTAATCAACAATCAACCAATATTTATTAAGCACCTACTATGTGCAAGGCACTGTGTTAAGTTTTCGCAGTTCAAAAAGGACAAGAGACAGTTGTGCCCCTCAAGAAGCTTACAGTCTAATGGGGGAGTCAACATATAAACAACCATATACAAATCAAGCTATACATAGGACAAATAGGAAATAAATATTGGAGGGAAGGCACTAGAATTAAGAGGTGACCCCAAGATTTGGCTCTGTCCCTCACCCTTAGTTTTTATTCATTTCAACAAACTATAGATGTGTAGATCAAATTGAGGAGTAGGGCTCTAGGAGCCAGAGGTAGACCTGGGATTTGGGGGGGTAGCCTGTGAGGCCAGGGAGTGAATAGTCAGGGATTTTCTGGGGACAAAGTCCCCAGGCAGGTCAAATTGAATGAACTGGTCATAGGGGTCAATCCTCTCTCAATAAAAAATGTTTCCTTCACTATCCACCACCCCTTACCCAAAGCATAGGTTTGAGGGGAATTGTTGCCCAGGGCCCAAAGAACCCAGGAGGACCTCTCTAGTATGAGAGACTTGGGGTGGGGAAATCGAACCCCTTTATCTCTCCTCTGCTCTCCCCTGCTTCCCTCTTGCTACTTCTTATCCCAGAAAATGGTTAAATGCCCTGGCTCTTAACCTTGCCCAATTGGTGTTAGCAAAATATAAAATACCTCCCAAAAGACATTGGTGTCAACAAAAGAAATAGGTGGGGGAGAGAAAAATGTCTATATTGCCAGAGGACCTGGGATCAAATTCTAGTTCTGTTCTTTATTACTCATCTGACCTTGGGCCAGCTACTTTCTAGGGCATCTCTCTCTCCTGTAAAATGAAGTTGTTGAAATCTTGAAGGTCCCTTGCCATTCTGACATTTTATGATACTATTACTGGGCTGCTGTCATTCATTCTCTTGCTACCTGGTAGTAGGAAGAGAGAGTGGTTTATGTTTCAATGAGGGGAGATAGAGATCGAGGGGATCAAAGGGCTTAGCCTCTCTTCTTCTCCACTCTCCACATTGTTGCTATTTAGTCATTTCAATCATGTCCGACTCTTTGTGACCCCATTTGGGGCTTTCTTGACAGAGATAGCGGAGTGGTTGGCCATTTCCTTCTCCTGCTCATTTTGAAGATGAGGAAACTGAGGCCAACAGGGTTAAGCGTCTTGCTCAGGCACACAACTAAGTGAGTGTTTGAGGTCAGATTTGAATTCAGGTCTTCCTGACTCCAGATCCAGTGCTCTGTCTATGCACTGTACCACTTAGCTGCCCCATTTTCTATATTACCATGTATCAATTAACCAGCAAGCATTTATTGTGCACACATGATAAATATAGGGTTTAGGTTTTAGAATTGGGATGAACTTTAGAAGTCATCAAAACCAACTCCTCATCTTATGAATTCAGAAATTGTTAGTGATGCACAAAAACAGAATGTGCGATGGGATTTGAACCCTAGCCTTCCTAATTCCAAGTATAGCCTTGGACTGTTATACTACACATTTATTAAGAACCTAATGTTGGCCTGGCACTTTACTTGACGCTGGAGGATACGAAGACAAAAATGAAATCATTCCTACCTTTGAGTAGCTTACATTCTATTAGGAGAGAAAATATATTCACACATCAAGTAAATTCAAAGCAAATATAAGGTAATTTCAGGGACATCATGAGCAGTTGGGGAGGGGGCTCAGTAAGAGCCTAACTAACATAGGAGGTTAGATGATGAAGCACAATTCTTAGACTCTACTGGGGGCCTCCTCTCCCCAATAACTTTAGCTGGTCAGTCCCTAATCACCCACAGTGCCCCCCCCAATTGCTTTAGTTCCCTCCTCTCCTGCTCATCTGAAACTCGACACCAGAATGCTGAACGGACAAGTCCCAGGAAGCTTGGGGATGAGAAATTAATGCCAAATGGGCAGATTGTTTATTGGGATCTAGGAAGAACCATTAAGAAAATAAGCACTTAAGTGATTTTCAATCTGCCTATGGAAGTCATCTATCTTCATAGTGGAGTGGGCAGAGGTGGGGGAAGTGGGGCCTTCTCCAATCTCGTCTTGATTGACTGATTTCCAATTCTTTAGATAGTTCCCACTGGAGTTTCTCACCTATCTCCCATAATGACAAGTCTTTGCATTTCCAGTCAGTGTTTTACATTCATTTCCGATTTGCTCGTAATGGTCAAAAAAAAAAATCTCTCTCCAATCCAAGCTGTCTTCTCCAGCCGCGCACCGTTTCCCCCAGGCCAAATAGCTCAGCCGTGATCTACGAAAAATGAGAATTTCCCAAATGCAGCTCCAGAATGGAGGAGCGACGGGCATCGCCAATTCAGATGGAAAATTTCCCACTGTTAGATCAATAGCTGGGATAAGGAGTAAATGCCACAGGGGCAAAGAGCTGGAGAGAAATGATTACAAATCATTGCAATGGCTGGGCCATGGTGTGGGGGGCCATCTGATTTCCTCCACCTTTCCCTCTAATTTAGGAATTAGAATAGCATTGGGCACTTTCTAATTTTACACCTTCTCACTGTTTTGTGGTGAGTTCCTACTTCTGATTCAAGAGAGAGTGTGGCAGAGTGAGTAAAGGTTTAGTCCTAGTATTAGGTATCAATTGATCAATCAATGACCATTTATTAATTACCTGCCATATGTCAGCCACTATACTAGATGTTGGGGATACAAAGACAAAAATGAAACCATCTCTGTTCTCAAGAGCTTCTGTTCTGTCATAAAGAACCCAGAAAACCTGAGTTCAAATATTGACTCTTGTGCCTGTTAGCTGAGAAGTTTTAGGCAAGTCATTTGAATTCTCTGAGACTCACTTGGCTTATCTACAAAAATGAGGAAGCTAGTAGCACCTGCTCGATAGGATTGTTGTGTTATGAGGCCACTGTGCTGTATTGTGAAATTCTGAGATAACATATATAAGGTGTTTTGCAAACCTTAATTAAGGCTGTTGCACAGATTTGAGCTATTATTGAAAACAACCTAGCTTGGTAGAAAGAGTATTGGCTTTGGAGTCAGAGAACATGAGTGAGAATCCATAAATATTTAATAAAAGGCAGAAAGTGGAATGGCCTAGGCCAGTGATAGGCAAACTTTTTTTTTAACATTTATTAATATACATTTTTAACATGGTTACATGATTCATGCTCCTCCTTTCCCCTTCCT
>NW_025350100.1:0-8449 GCF_016433145.1 Gracilinanus agilis
CTTCCTTCTTTCCTTCCTTCCTTCCTTTATTCCTTCCTTCCTCCTGCCTGTCCTTTCTGGTTACTTATCTAGGGCTGAGATAAGACTCTGGAAACCAAATTATCACTTTTCAGTTTCCAGACACTGTGCCCAGAACTTGATATAGAGTTTGATTTGATTTTTTCTTCCATGGTCAAGCAAGGAGTGGGTTTTTGATCAGGGAGCAACCTTCTATAGAGACAGAGAAGAATGGGACTTTCCTTTTGTTCAATGACCAGTGCTTCCCTCTCCTCCAATTGTACTTCTTTCTACTTTTATTTTCATCCCTATCAAGTCAGGTGGGGGTCATCTAAACCAGGTCAATATCTCCTACTATCTAAGTCTCCCTTGTGAGAACAATAATGGGAAAGAGACTTTAGGTGCCTCTTCCTTTTCTAACACATTAACACCTCCTTACCACAGGAGATGCTGAACTGTGAATTCTAAGTCATTACATAATGTGATATTGTTATTGCTTTTCTTCCTTAAGCTCAGAATTTAGGAATCTATTTATTTCTTTATATTTCTCCATAATTAGGATAAGTTGCCAGTCAGCAGTGGTGTGTTGGTGGTGTGATTTAAGTTCTGAAAAAAACTAATTTGCTTTACAATGTAGTCACATTAGTTTATTGGCTGTTCTTCCCATGAAATATTTCTCATTTTTCCATGCCTAAACACTGGCAGTCTCCTATATCTGGAATGCCCTCTCTTTTTCCTCATCTCGGGCTCTTGGTTTTTCTAACTTTTTTTCCAAGACTCAGCTCAAGTCTCAACTTCTGCCAAAAGACCTTCCATCTATTTTGTATGTATCTTGTATGTACCTCATTATTTTGTGTTTGTTTTCCCCATTAGAATGTGAGCTCTTTGTGGGCAGGGATTTTTTTTTGCCTCTTTGTATCCCTAGCACTTAGTGCAATGCTTGACATAGCATGATTACTTAATAAATGTTTGTTCACTTCCTATTGTGCTGAAGGCTTTGATGCTTTGCCACATAACCAATATGAATCTTGTTCTTTCATTTTCAACTGAATTTCCTACATTTTTAGTCATCATAGAGAGACAGAAGTATAGAGTTAGTATGCCTAATTGAGACTACCAATAAAGACAGTTTTTAGAGATCCTGCTCTGATTATTTTTGGTGGATCATTATAAAGGGCCACATTTAACATTCTAGATGTGATTTTCAGCCAATATTATTTAGAGGAGGCATGGAGAAAGACACTTGCCACATGGGTGGCTTGGTGAGGGGGATTTCTTGGGGCCAGATGGTTGGAGTATCTGAGAGGAGGTTTCCCTTGTTTACCAGAGAGGATTTGAAAGTCTCTAATTATTACCAGCCACCTAGGAAAAGGAATGAGATGAATTATGGAGAGGTATTTTCTCAACCTCTGTTTGATCTTTGACACCAAGAATAGCCCTTCATTACTAAAGACCTTTAGGCATGCCCTCTGCTTCAAAGTGTAATTCTGTAATACTTTTCATTTTCACTGTGGAATATGTTTAGTATATATACTGAGCAAATAAATTCTTTGGGACTATGCTTCTCAATGTAGACTCAAAGCAAAGAATTAAGGGACTTGACATAAATGACTGAGGCAAAGGAGCACAACAGAGCAAATAAAAATATTAATGCATCCTTCTAGGTGAAGGGTTTATAACATGAATCTTTGGACATATTTCAAGAGGGTCTTAAGACCTTGGATAGGGGAAAATTATATCTTTATTTCTTCTAACTTCTAAACTACAATTCTTAATTTTTTTTGGTTATCATAGATTCCTTTGGTGAATCCTATGAACCACTTTTTAAAATAATATTTTAAATGCATAATATAAAATACTTAATATCACAAAGAAAACTAATCACATACAGTTCAGTTCTCTCTTTCTTTCTTTCTTTCTCTCTCTCTCTCCCACAAATTCTTGCCCCTTCCCTCCATGAGATCTATTTAAGACTCATTAGGGCTCAGAAGAAGGGTCTTTGAATATTAGATGAAGAACTTCTGAGGCTAACTGAAATTTAGCATTTCCTTCAATTATCAATTAAAAACAATTATGAGAAATGATCCATAGGCTGCCCCAGACTGCCAAAAATGCCTATGATACAAAATAGGTTATGAACCCATTGCCCAGACTTTAAAGGAAGAACCTGGGGCAGTAGAGAGAGGCCAGGGATTGTACATGTTTGGTGAGTAGTGTGAAAAAGATGGAGGCACCAGGGATGTTACAATATAATCTAAATGGTTGTGGGCACACACACTGGGTTGTAGGAGAGTTCAGACCAGGATGGAGAGATCAGAGTAAACAACTAAGCTGCTGATAACTGACAAGAATGTCACCAACTGTCACCAGCTCACCACTAGGCCAGAGTCTTAGAAACCAGCAGGCAAGGTAAGAGGTTTTAACAGGTTTAATTATGTTCAACTAAAAAGGTGGGATAGGGGATTCTACTCTAAAACCTAATGGGCAAAATCACAGGGCAAGGGGGAGGACTTCTCTACTCTAATCTTAGTGAACTAGCAGGCAGAGCCCAAAGGAGCAGTAATGGAGTCTCCGGGAGGCTGCGTCAAACCTGGTTCTAGCCAGGGTTTGACCAGCACAGCTAAAGGGTCTGTGGGTGGCTTTGAGGATTTTCTCATGGTAATCCATAGATTATCTCATGATGTCAAAAGTCAAGGTGGTCCAAGGTATCCAAGTAGAGCGAGTGTGCTTGAGATGCTGTTCACCAGATCCCAAACTCTTCCTCCCCTTGGTTCTGCTCTGTAGTTCTTGTCCTCTTGTTAGAAACCACCACCACTCAGGATCCCAGGGAAATCAGAATGCAGGCAGAGATCTCCCAGGGCTAGAAATAGTTTATGCCAACCCCTAATGGAGTCTCTCTCAGGGCACAAACCACTACTTCCTGCTCCTTCATTCCATCTTGGAATGCTCCAGTCCTTCCTGCTAGGTCAATCTTAATACTTAATTACTAACTAATCTTCCTCACAACAGTAGTAAGTTGGTACCTCAAGGATGGGACCACAGGGTACATTTGTACATGGTTAATGGAGTGAGCTGTAACAGCTTTGAGTTTCAAGCACCATCTGGTAGCTTGCACAGCTATCATTGTGCTCCATATTACACCTCCTTGTGAGGACACATTTTCCACATGGGACCTAATATGCTTCAAATATCCCCATGTCCACTTGATATTACAACATACATGCATGTCACAGGCAGCAGTGTTTTCTGGAAGTAAGAAAAAATATTAAAATGAATATTAAAACTTGTCCTTCAATGTAGCCTCTATCCTCCTCCAATACCCCCCTGCTATGCTCCATCTCTGGTTCTAATTCTGGTTCCCAGGTGTGTGTAGTTTTCACTTCTTTCCTTTACCATAAGTATTTAGACTTAGAGGCAAAAGTTGCACTTACAGCCTTAGCTTCTCTGTTCCATCTCCTTTGCCAGATGTGAAAACTATTGCAATCTTTCTTCGAGTTCAGACAAAGACTGTAACTCCCACTGTGACAGGGGTCCTTTCTAAGCCTGCTCCCATCTAGAGAGAAAGCCCTTCCAATTAGACCTTCTAGCTTCCCTCCTCTCCATTTATCTCTTGCTTCTTCTTCACTACATTAGTCAGGAGGCCAAAGATTACAGTCATGTACTATATCTCTTTGTCAACCACAGAACTATCTTTTCTCACTTAACTTTATTGTCAGTCCAACTTGAATTAATTCATACCTCCCTTCATATCAGTTTCCTTCTTAGGAAAAACTGGTAATTTGCACTGAAGAGTCCCAATAGTGAAGAATCAGATAAAAACAAAGCCACTTCTGATACAGAGTGTGGACCTAAGCACATTTCATTTCATCCTTAGTTCTTGAAGCTATCTACCATCCGGCACCCATATAACTTTCCAGTCTTATTTCATATTCAATCCCTTCATTCACTCTCTGTTCAAGGCAAACTATGCTGATAGATGTTCCTTGTATGTGACATGGGCTTATATATTTTATATGTATTTTTTTTTATCCTGGGACTCCATTCTAGGAGCATAGGGCCACAACCAGTAGGCAATGGGTTGCTCAGGGTTACCCAGCTGGGAAGTGTCTGAGCCCGGATTTGAACCTAGGACCTTTCGTCTCTAGGCCTGGCTCTCAATCCACTGAGCTAGCCCAGCTGCCCCTACTTTAGGTTGCAGTTTCTTTAACAGATGTAGTTTTTACAGGGTGGGGTTGCTAGCCCCACACTCAACCCTCCTCCTTTTTCATCCAGGCTATGGACCATCCTTAGCCCAGGAGTGGTAAGGGTGGGCGATAGGGGTCAAGTGACTTGCCCAAGGTCACACAGCTGGAAGTGTCCGAGGCCGGACTTGAACATATACATTTATATAAAAACATATACTTGGGCCTATATATGTATATATGTGTAACACATGTACAACTATGTGTATTTATGTATCTAATTATATCAATGGCCCAAAGCCCATTTGCCTAAAAATCTCTTTGTGCAGACTTATTGACTAATGCTCTTTGCCTTCATGAAGGAGTAGCGTTAGCAAGTGCTAAACAGAGATATTTTGTTCTTCTGGTTTCCATCTGCTAGGGTCAGAGAATCTCTAAAGAAGTTAACATGTAGAGGAGTTGGTACCTTGATCATGTCCCTTTCACCTGCTTACCACATTAGAGACTTGGGGTATTTTCCCTTTGGGTGAGATTGATTTTGGTTGAACTGAGTTGCCTTACTCAGTGGTAGAACTCTTTCACTTTGTATTTTCTGGCATTTTCTCCTCCTATATATTATTTCTGATATCTATTAGCTATTGGATTAGATAGATGGGCATTTGGTGATAAGAGAGTCAAGCATTGGATAGATGGCTTGGGACACTTTCCTTGTTAAGGGATAATGGTCAAGAGTCCAGAAAGCAGCTAAAATTATCTCCTTTTAGACTAGTTTAGTATTTGTGTGAATAGTGTAATCTTTTAGGAAGGGATTTGTTGTGTAAATTACGGGCTATTATCCAATGTACTGAATCTGGTGTTATTTCTTTACATCTCCCAAAGGAATCTTTGAAGGCCTTTCCATTGCCTTTCTTGGATTCCAGCAGTACAGAGGATGACCTAGGTACTATTTATCCAATACCTGAGGATATAACTAAGGACTTGTGGTCAACGTCATCCACAGATGTTGGGTTGCTAAAATCAGCTACTCTAGTCAGGGTGAGGACAAAGGAAGGACCAGTTCCTTGTGTGCCTCAATATGCCTTGACTAAGGAGGCAATAGATGGTATATGACCAATTATCGAGTCCCTAATCCAGAAAGGGATAGTAATATCGTGCTTTTCCGAGTACAATATACTAATTTTGCCTATAAAGAAGCCAAAATTAGATGAAAATGGCCTCCCTGTTTACCGATTTATCCAAGATCTAAGAGTGGTAAATGATTATGTCATCAAGACTCATCCAGTTGTGCCAAGTCCAGCTGCTATAATTTCTTCCATTCCAAGTCAGGCTAGATATTTCACTGTGCTAGATTTATGCTCCACATTTTTCTTGATACCAATTAAGGAGGATTCTCAAAAGATCTTTGTTTTCACTTGGGAGAAATCTTAGTGGATATGGATTTGTCTTCCACAGGGGTGTACAGACTCATCTCACCATTTCTCTCAAATTCTAAATCGAGATCTAAAAATGATTAAGTTTAAAGAGAGTAAATTGATGCATTTTGTGGATGATATTCTTTTAGCATCCTCAAATGCAAAGGTGTGTTTTAGGATTAGCAGGATTCTTTTTATTGAATTATATAAATGAGGACATAAAATCTCCAAGGCAAAATTACAATGGGTTTTGCCTTAAGTGCAATATCTTGGATTTGTGTTGTCAGAGGGTTCCAGAAGTATCACTCAAAAGAGAATATCTGATATACAGAAATTAAGTGCACCTAAAACTAAAAAAATCAACTTAGAGCTATTCTTGGAACTACTGTTTTCTGTAGGCAGTGGATTCCTGGATATAGTGAGATCACTAAGTGTTTGAAAGATCTGACCAGGAATACAGAACTAGAACCTTTGAAACTAAAGCCTGAACATCGCTTAGCCTTAGATAAGCTTAAAGAAGCCTTTCTATCTGCACCTGTGTTAGGAATTCCAGACTATGAGAAACCTTTTCAGCTTTTTGTCAATGAAACAAAGGTATATTTTTTGGTGTGTTGACCAGACTTTAGGACAAAGTTATCGTCCAATTGGATATTACAGCTGTCAATTAGATCCAATAGCTGTGGGGACAGTACCCTGTCTAAGGGGGGTAGCAGCAGCAGCTGTGTTATTCCAGAAATCAGCTGATCTAGTTTTGGGATGTCCTTTAATGATTTATTGCTCACATCAGATAGAAGCACTAATGAGGAAGTTTCATACTCAAGCATATTCAGACCAACGAATATCTAAGTATGAAATTATTCTCTTAAGTAGTGAGAACATCCAGTTGAAGAGATGTAGCATACTCAAGCCAACTAGTCTTCTTCCTGATTTGCCAAAGAATGGTGAACTATTACATGAATGTGTTGAGGTAGTAGATCTAGTGGATATACCTAGGATGGATTTAAAAGACACTCCACTTGAAAATCCAGACTTATTATTATTCACAGATGGTTCATCATATTTATGTAATAGAATCAGATGTACGGGTGCTGCAGTTGTCACAAAATTTGAGACACTGTGGTGTGGCTCATTACCTAGTTATGTTAGTGCTCAGGGTGTGGAATTAATGGCTTTGAAGCAAGCTTGTCTCCTAGCTGAAGGTAAAAGTGTAAATATGTATACTGACTCTTGATATGCATTTTCTGCTTGCCATGCAACAGGAAAGATCTGAAAACAATGAGGTTTTATTACAGCATTGGGAAAACCAATAGCTCATGCAGGAATAATGACTGAGTTGTTAGAAGCAATCCAAAAGCTGAAACAGCTGGCAGTAATTCATTGTTGGAGTCATTCTCATGGTAGAGATTCAGTCTCTAAAGGAAATTATAGGGTTGATATCACTGTGAAGTATGCAGCCCAGAATACTCCAATTTATGTAATGAATTTAACATCTATTGATTCTGATGATCTAGAAAAAGCTTATGTAGATGTAGATATCCAGAAATTGAAGGATAAATTTGGAGCTAGGAAAGAAAATGGGGTATGGATTACTGATACAGGAAATCCATTGTTACCAAAAGACTTGTATACCTATTTGTGTCAAGCCATCTACACAAAAGGTCATTTTGGTACACAAGCTATTGTGAATTCCATTAAGAGACAATGGGTTGCTCCTGGAATGAGTACTGTTGCAAATAGGATCTGTAATAGTTGTTCAATCTGCCAAAAGTTAAATCAAAGTACATTCAGAAAGAAAGGTTTGGGTAGTAGGCCTTTAGCATATTGTCCATTTGAGAGTTTATAGATTGATTATATCTGTATGCCTAAAACTGGTCAATACAAGTATTGTCTTGTGATAGTTGATAGACTAACTAAGTGGCTTGAAGCTTTTCCATCAAATACCAACATAGCAAGTTTTGTGGTGAAAGTGTTACTCAAGGAAATTGTGCCTAGATTTGGTGTACCTTTAACAATAGATTTGGATAAGGGATCTCATTTCACTCAGGGTATCCTTAGAAGATTCTATGAGAATCTAGGAATAACACCTAAATATCATTTTGCTTATCACTCACAAAGTTCAGGTCAGGTGGAGCATATGAATAAGGGAAATCAAGACTATGGATGGGAAACTCTGTGCTGAAATGCATCTTAAATGGCCAGATATTCTTCCCATAGCTTTGTTTTACCTAAGTATGAGACAAAGAGCAAATCTACATATATTATCATATGAGATGCTCTTTGGACATGCTCCACTACAAGCAAAATCTTGTAAGACTGTTTATGCATCACTCTTGGGAGGTGATTGCCAAATTGCTTCATATTTAAGTGCTTTACTGCAGAGGCTAAAAGAATTACGAGATATGGGAGTATTAATTCAATCTGGTCCATTGGATTATTCTCTTCACAATTTTCAACCAGGTGATATGGTCTATGTGAAAAATCTTGCCAAATCATGGGCAACAGAACAAAATTGGGCAGGTCCTTATACAGTTGTGTTAGTTTCACCATCTTCTATAAAATTTTAGGTAGAGATTCATGGTATCATTGTTCTCATATTAAATTAGCACATGGTATAGATACTAAAAATGTAGAAAGTATTAATAATGAGAAAGAAGAAGGAGGAGGAGGAAGAAGAGGAAGAAAAAGAGGAGGAAGAAGAAGAAGAGGAGGAGGAAAAGAGGAGGCAGAAGAAGAAGAAGAAGAAGAAGAAGAAGAAGAAGAAGAAGAAGAAGAAGAAGAAGAAGAAGAAGAAGAAGAAGAAGAAGAAGAAGAAGAAGAAGAAGAAGAAGAAGAAGAAGAAGAAGAAGAAGAAGAAGAAGA
>NW_025350101.1:0-7228 GCF_016433145.1 Gracilinanus agilis
TATATATATATATATATATCCCATTTACTTCCATAGGAACTGTGACAGAAATTTGATTGCTTTCAGTGGGAAAATTCATTCCCAGGAAATCTACTCTATAAATTGCTCAGGAAACACAACACAAAAGCAATAGGCGCAGGTTTCACCTATTCCTTCTTCATCTAATGCTTTTTCTCAGAGATGATCTCAAATTTATCCTGACTAAATCTTACTTCTACAGAGTTGCTTGCATGTTATGTCTCCCATAAGATTATGAAGGTCTCCTGGAGAACCAGAATTTTTTTTGTATCCACAGTGTTAACTACTATGCCTGGCACATAGTAGAGAAATGAAAAAGAAATCTTTTTCCCTCATAGAATGAAAAAAATTTATCTGTGCTTGGGTCCAAGATTAAATGGGAGAGAATAGGAAAAGTCAAATTCACATTCTGAACTTTTCAGTCAGGAACAGCTTTTCTAACCCCTGCATTTTACTTAACTAGTCAGGAAGTAGCTGTAGTTGGTAAGGTAGTAGTAGAAAGTTCTGATTAATGCTTTCCTCCAACCACTCCCATTACTTTTATGTAATGTTTTAAAATATTCACAGAATAATCAACACAGAACTGGAAGAGGTCTAAGTAGTCATTTAGTCCAAATCATGACTGAAAAATAATCATTTTCCACACATACTGGAAATATGGTCACCTATATTTATTTGAAGACTCTAGTTGAGGAAAACCTATTACATTGAAAGGCAATTCATTCTGCCTTTGTTTGGCTCTCCTTATCAGTAAATTTCTGTTTACATCAAGATTAAATTTGCTTCTTTTCAGTTTCTGCCTTTTTATAGCTAGCCCTCACCTCTTAGTATGTAGTCTTTAGTTTCACTTTATGGATGAGAAAATTGAGGCTTAGAGAGGATAACTAATCTGTTAAAGAGTCACAGATATAGTAATTTGTTGAGTTAGACCTGGATCCCAGTTTTTTTCTGACTATATGAAAATAACCATCTATGATAACTAGAACTTTCCCAATGATAGATCAACTATGCTTTATTCCACATTAAAAGTGTTTGATATTAAAAATCCAAATCAAACAACCAATATAATGAAAGAAGGATTTTTTTCCATAAAAAATCTAATATATTTTACAAATGGGATCCTTTAAGGAATAATTCTCCTAGGTTATGTGCTAAATGGATCAAAATGGTCATATACATCTGTCTATTCAGGCTGAAACATTTTCCAATTATTTTGGCACATCTGTAAGTTTCAAGATTTGTCACAACGAAGCCACAGGGACAGATATATTCTTTATAATGTACATATGTGTCTGAAAAAAACAACAAATGACATTGTCTAAAATGGTTTAAATATTGAATATGATTTTCCAAATAAATATTCTATTACTTGAAATGATCAGGGAATAAAACTATCAGTAACACATGAACTGCAAAATTCTGCATACCATTAAGGACAAACAGACTTCAAACACACACAAACACACACAAACACACACACACTTGTAGCCAAAAAATTATTTTTATTCAAACCTGAGAATATTTTGTCCATCTATAATTTTATATTCCTCCAGTTTGTGAATTAAAAGCAAACAATAAAATTGCCCAAAGGGAATTGGAAATGAACCACAGGTAATTTTCTTTATTAAAGAATAGTATTTCATGATGATTAGGTAAATGCAAAATTATCATTATAATTATAAAGACAATGAAATTGATACAAAGATCAGCAACTTTTCAAGGATCACCTAAAAAAGTAATTTAAAGATATGTCTCCAAAGACTAAACTATCATGTAGAAAATCAAGTATTCTCTTACATTTGGCTATTCCTATTCTGGTCCTTTAAATTTAGGCCTGGTGCAATGTTTAGATATGCTTTCTATAAAAACTATTAGAAATTCTTTAATTGGCCACTTTTAAGAAATCCTGTGGTAGCCAAAAAGGTACACTATAAAACACATTCGAGAACAGTGTAGATGATATTAACTTTGAGAGAGATGACTAGATAAGGCATTATTTATGACATAATTTTAGGTACTGCTTCCTGTTATAAGCCCAAATGGTGGATTGGTGATGGGATCACCAAGTGTTTTTGTTTTTTATTTTTTATTTTTATTTTTTGGGGAAAAAAAGCAAATAAAGAAAAAGAGATTTCTTATTTTAAAAGAAGAGATTTCCAAATTGTTGGTAGTTGCATTGGTGTGGTAGTTTCGAGTCCACACCCTCAATCACGTCCACCCCGACCCATGCATTCAAGCAGTTGTTTTTCTTATATGTTTCCTCTCCTGCAGTCCTTCCTCTGAATGTGGGTAGCATGGGTGGGCGGAGTGCGGGGGGCGAAGGGGAAAGGAGGAGCATGAATCATGTAACCATGTTAAAAATGAATATTAATAATGTTTGGAAAAAATAAAAACAAAATAAAAACAAAAAAAAGAAGAGATTTCTCAGAAACTTTTCAAGTTAATAAAAGTTCCAATGTGAGGATGGTTTTCTATACATAAAAATAAAGAACAAAATTCATGTTTGAAGGAAAAATTACTTAAAGAATAGTGTAAGTGGTCATTCATTTTCCTGGTAAGAGTATATTTAAAAATTAAATATGAAATTATGTAATATGTAAAATATAGCCCAATAGCTATTTTTTCTTAAAATTAAGTACCATAGAAAATGAGGTTTTGGTTGTTTAAATTTGTGTATGTTTGTGTATATGTATGTATGTATATATATATATATATACATAGATATGTATTTATGTTTATACATAAGTTTATTATTTTATGTTAAAGCTGTATATATGTATAAATATGCACATGTAATAAAAAGGTCATACATGTACAAAATATGTATTATTTCTATGCATATGTCCATTTCTTTATAAAATATTTGTAGCAGCTCTTTCATTGTAACAAAAGAACTGAAAACTAGGAAGGTTAGCCATCAACTGGTTAATGATCAAAAATGGTACA
The DNA here is from genome assembly GCF_016433145.1 of Gracilinanus agilis. Classification (NCBI taxonomy): domain Eukaryota; kingdom Metazoa; phylum Chordata; class Mammalia; order Didelphimorphia; family Didelphidae; genus Gracilinanus; species Gracilinanus agilis. Next base: position 2,965 of record NW_025350101.1, read on the forward strand.
TAAATGTAACGGTATACTATTCTTCAAAAAATAAAAATGGTTTTGGGGAAACTTGGGAAGACATATAAATTAATGCAAAATAAAATGAGGAAAATCAGAAGAAATATTTATGCAATATTAAAATCATGAAAAGCAAATAATTTTGAAAGACATTAATCAAATCTAAAAAGAACTTTAATAATGATTTCAGAAAACCAATGAAAGAAAGTGTCATCCACCTCCTAAAAGTGTTTTGAACCAATATACGAAATGAAACAATTTTTTGGACATTTCTAATATGGGAATTTGTTTTGATGGTTATGGTTATTTGTAGCAGAATTGTTTGTTTTACCCATGGGGAAGAAAGGAAAAGAAAAAAATAAATGCTTAATAATTGACAAAATTTGATTCAAAATAAATGTATACTGATATTTTATATAATCTAAATTGCTCTTTACTTATTCATTAAGCATCCCTTATAACAAATGTTAAAACCAAAAAAAAATCCCCCAATATAGAAAATAGTTAATTATTCATATTTTTGTCTCCCGTTTCTACAAAGTTGTGGGGAAAGAAAGGTTTTCTTTGGGGACATGCTTGTTCTTTAGAAATTTACTACATTCACTTTCAGTTATTTGTGGTTTTCCTTTCCATTTATACTATTGTAGTCATTTTACATATTGTTTTTGAGGCTCTTATTAGGTCATAATAACTGAGATAACAATGAGATAATCACCATTCCTGGCATACCTCCAACTTGGTCATAATGAATCGTTTCTTAGATTAATTACTATTGTCTCATAAGATTTTATTTAAGATTTTAAAATTAAAATTCATCATTGATAATTGGTTTATTATACTCCTTCTTTGCTTTATATTCAAAGCTATAATTTTTTGAATTCCTATCACTACCTGATATCCAATGGGTTGTGCAAAGTGTGCTGATGACACCGATGAGAGGTGTCTAACTAACTGTTAGTAAGAAGAGTGTAGATCTCTGACTTTGTTTTAAGATTCAAGAAGTTTCTAAGTTTCCTTTACATACATGTTTTGTATCTATGGAGTATATAGACTAGGCTAGATTAGTTTGAATTCTCAACACACAGTTATAACTGTTTGAGTAAAAGGAACATGACCCCAGAAGTGATTCAATTAGTCTCCAAACAGGTACAGAGAAATGGGTTCCAAATTATTTGAATAGCTGCAGTAGAAGCTTTTGAAAAATTGCAATGCTATTTTTTGTTTTTATTTTTTCCAAAATTCATTTCATTATAGTCTTTAATGTTTTTCTGACATTTTGCAATCCATGTTCAATCCATGGCAAAGAATAGAAATGATCACATCTCCAGGCAGGTTACTGTCTAAACTGTCTTAGAGAGAAACTACTAATTTTGGACAATTCAAACTTAGGCAAAAGTTATTTGTCTAGTTATAGTTATGGCAGAAATACCATACTTGAGAAGTGAATTAGGCATGAATATTTCAGAAGTTGAATTTCACTTAACTGGCACCAGGTAATGCTTGTTTGATTGGTTGAGGCATTGATCAGTACCTTTCTGGTTCCTTCTTACCCATGCTCCTAGGATACAACCTAACATTCATTGTCTATAAGGACAAAAGATAAAAACTGTCCTTTCTTGGAAAGTGGTTTCAAATTATTTTATTGTAATTCAGTTATTCCAAGAGATCTATGAAAAAATATCTCTTCTATCTACTCAAGGGTAGACATTTGTGGGATAGTTGAAAGAACTTTCTATAGTTTGGTCTCTACTACTATGAGCAAGACCATCTGGTATCACAAATCTGGTATTTCTAAACTGAGTTAATATCTCTGGTTTGTTAACAATGATTGAGACTAATACAAGTATATTCAATAATAATTAAAATGATCAGCCAAATCTAAGGATATGAAAACCCTGAAAGTTCATGCCAGTTAAACAGAACCTTCAAAAAATAAAAATATAACCAATGACAGACTTTCAAAGGGCCAATGACTCATACACTTAAACAAGAGACCTATATAACTTTGTCTTTGATTACTCTCAAATGATTAAGTAATGGAAGAAATTATTGAAGTTAAGAACCTTATCAAAGGATTGACATGTTCATATCAAATGTCCCTCCATAACACTTTACTTTTTTGAGAACAATCTTGAAAGATTGCCTTCTAGAAAATGGAAGACTTCAGAAACTATCTGACAAACTACCTCAGCTCTTTTTGAGGTAACTTTCATTTTTCAGTATTCAATTTTCAAAGTGGATAATTCCATATCATAGTGGAAAAGGAAAACAAGCAGAAGACAGATTTCATCTTATCAGCTAGATTTTGCCAATTTGAACCAATGAGGCAGGTGAAAGGAAATATAAATTTACTGGAAGTATTGGTCTACCTGAGTGACTTCTATTAGAAAAGTTTTGAAGAACATGAAGAAAGATTGATGAAAGTATCAGACTGGCTAGAAATTGATCTGAAACTGACAATTGGGAAGTGCCAATGATAACCTAAGCATACCCCCAAAGAGGTAGAAAGCTTCTCTTCTACCTCCTCTGAGTGACTTTTTGAAAGGAAGGAAAGGAGGTTAATCAGGTGTTAGTGACATTGCTCATGTGCTTCTCCCATACTTTAAAAGGTAAAATAGAAATAAGGAAATGGCAAGATTCTCTGGCTGCAAGTTTGAAGGAAGGTTCCGTAGGGTGTATGAGAATGTTTGCTATTTGTTCCTTTCCTGTTATCTACCTTACAGCTCTATTTTAAGTAAGTTGGCCTTTTTAAAATTGGCACTAACATCTATACAGTGTGTATAAACTTCAGACTTGTGAAATTGGGGTGATGGAGAAAATAGAATAGTGGCTCATGATCAATAGAATTCTACCTGAACCAGTATGAGCAATCTATAAGTAACATTTAGAGGGCTTTCCACCCCCTTTGTTTCATTTTTATCATATAGTGGAATAAGGCCTGGACTGAGCTCAGGATTTCTGATTTTTAAATTCAGTCTCACGAATAACTATGTGTTTATACACAATCAGTATAAAAAAAAAACACAACTAGTTTGAGCTTCAATATTCTTATGCATAAACCTTAATTATTTCCAAGTTTCCTTCTCACTCTTAAAATAAAATTAAAAGGCAATGATACTGAATAGTTCTTTTGAATATCTGACAATCTTAAACAAATTGTATTTTCTCCATAAATATAACTAAACAAACAACTTTTTGCCTCAGTTTGATAACCTGCCTGGAGATGTGATCATTTCTATTCTTTGCCACAACTTGATTTCAGGCTTTCATAGCTTCTTGACTTTACTGTTATAAAAGCTATCAAAGTCTTTTAACAATATTTTATCTCTTCAATATATATTTTACATCATTGTCAAAGTTTTTTATAATGTATAAATAATGATTATAATACTCTCTTTCCTACTCAAAAGATCAAAACAAAACAATAGACTTGCAATGACTCCCCTATTACTTATAGGAAAAAAGGCCAACTCTGTAAGCTAGCATTTAAAATTTTTCAGTTTGATTTCAGACTTATTTTATAGTTTTATTTATTGTACTTAATGTTTTACCAAAACTGTACTACTGACTCTTACCTGATTTTGGCCTGATCCTTGTGCCTATCAAGGTACACAGACCATACATCTGTCCCTTCTAACCAAAGCCTATGTTTTTGATATCTCTACCTACTAAAATATTTTTGTATCTTTCAGATCTTGATGATGAGCCAATTCTTCCTTATGTCTTTATATTATTGATCCCTCTCTTTTGAATTTCTCCCACACATTTATTTTTAAGACTAACAGTAAATAGAGTTGGAAGTGATTCAGAAAACTTTTGGTCCAACCCATGCTTTCTGTGTTACACAAAACATGATATAGTTTTGGCTAGAAGGTCATTCCATTTCATTTTTTTAATGTCATTTATTTATTTATTTCATTAAATGTGTGCCAATTACAAGTAAAAGATGTTTAACAATTGTTTTTAAATTGAGTTCCAAATTCTCTCCCCTGACCTATGGAAGATCCTCCCCCTTCTTTGAGAAAACAAGCAATTTTATATCTACTAGACAGGTGAAGTTCATATAAATCTTTCTGAGTTTTCTAAAAATACCCATTTAATAATTTTTTCTAGCATCATATTATTCCTTTACAATCACATGCCACATCTTGTTCAGCCATTCACCAATTGATGGACATCCTTTTGATGTCTAATTGTTTGGTAACCAAAAAAGAGCTGATGTCAGCTCTTTTTTGGTTACCAAACAATTAGACATATATATATA